>NW_018164578.1:520655-570922 GCF_001263595.1 Phalaenopsis equestris
ACACATATATATATATATATATCTGTGTGTGTACTGATTGAAGTTTATAAAAAACTGAAAGTTAAATATGTTCACGATAACTTACGCTATGTGACATGCCAAAATGTCAGCTCAAAAAGAAAATATTATGAGATAAGCTACATCAAAATGTTTTACATCAAGATGAATGAAATTTAGAGCAATAAAAATACAAACTCTTTATTTACAGCATTAATTTTCAGGATTATAAGATATTCTGAAATAATGATTTTCCTTTTTTAATATTTGTATTAAGTCCATCTTAAAGTCTGATTAAAAAAAAAAAAAAAACATTTTAAAATAGACAATTCACATGCCAAGTTAGCTTCGCCAACATGCAAAACCTTGCTTCCATATCAACCTAACTTCTTTTCTTTTGGTTTAGGTTATCCACCGCCACCTAACTGTTCCAGTGCGCCATTGAGAAATAACTCCTGCAATTTGTGGCTGTTTGCCTTCCACTTTCATTCTTATTTTATACAAAGTTTTAATAAGGTTATGACATTATAAGATGTTGCCGTATTTATGGTTTTAATATTAGGTTCATCTAACAATCTAACATCTGTATTGCACGACAATATGTTGAGTACATATGTAACAGTTATTGATTCAGAGATGTATCAAGCTGATGCGAGTCTGATTAAGTTTATTTAATTTTTTTTAATAGTCTTAGGTTTGGGTGTTATTCTAATTTTTAGTTTTATTTCTACTTTTTGATGTGGACTTCTATGTAATGATTCAAGGCTTCTCTTGAGCTTAGATCCATTTATTGATAAAAAGTTAAAATTGAGTTTCCTATTAATCCTAATCACTTGTTATTTCTTCCATACCTTTTGTCGTGGATCCTTAATTTCACCATATCTCTTCATTCTTGTTGCAAAAATGTTCGGATTATGTTGGTGGTACTAGGAATTTTTTAGAAAACCTTAGATCAACTTATGCTATGTAATATGGTACAATATAATTGTTAAAGTTTTATATGAATACAATCCACCCCATCCCACCAAATAAAAAGACGACGCTACGCCTTGTTATATCAAAATCTTAGATACTAGATACTAATTTGTCAGTGGATTCACACCACCAAGGAAAGAGCTAGAAAAGAGCTTGAGCCCAAGAAACAAGGACAGAAAATTAAGAGAAATGAGTGCACTCAAAATTAAGGAATTAAAAAATCCCTTTACTCTGCAACTGCTATCCTTATTTATAGATGGACTGGCCTGAAATACGTTACACATTCTCATTAATAACAATATCAAGAGTTACATGATTTATCTTTTTGTGAATTCCTCGGGATCCAAACCTCCCTTGGGGTCAAGCTAATCACTCTAGCCACCTTGAGCTTGAGCTAGCCACTTGACCAAGTGGTCAAACCCAATCCAAGTCAAACTAAGCCCAACCTCATTTCCTACTTGGATCTTGGCCATGAACCATCTTTGGACTAAATTGACTTGACTTCACAACCTCCCTACCTCTCTCAGTGTGAAGGTGACCACACCTTCCCTGGCCAGCCACCTTAGTCGCCGAAAATTCCAAGCCCGAGAGCTCCTCCTTGGTTCAACCCAAAATTATGACTCCCTGACTTGGGTCATTTCCATCGGGCAATGAAGCCTCTCTTCCCTTCACGTAGGCTTCATATTGACCACCTTGGCTTGCCCTTTTGGCCATCATGGCCATGGTTATAAATTGATCACCCCTCATGGCCAAATAGGGAGAACTACTAAGACCTTGGCGAAGCCTTGCCAAATTGTTCCTAGAGCCTCTAGCAACCTCGAGAAGTTCATCCCCACTACTTTCCAACCCTCTCCTTCACTAATTAGCCCCAATTTTAAGCCTGAAAATAAGGAAATTTCACGGACATACCACCAAGTCCACCAAAACTCCAAATTGATTGCTCAAAAATTTGCACAAGAGCTCAAGGATACTTCCTCAATCAAAACCCTCTCTCCCTTGCATAACATAGTCCTAAACCAAACCCGATCCACCCTCTGATTAAAGTCATACCTAGGCCCAACACTCGAGCAAAGCAATACTTGGAGGCATTTGTGAACTCAAGGTGAAGCTCAAGAACCAATCCAATTATGGCTACACCTCTTGGACAAAGGTATAGATGAAAATCCCCAAATTTGTGCTTGGTTTGGAACTTATGAAGACAACTTGTATTTCATATACATGTAACCGTATATATAGGTTTGTATCACCTAGATGAGGCTGTAGGAAAAAAACTTCACTTAATTTGGTTGAGTATCGAGCGAGATCTCAAGGTTAGAAAACGAGCGGTTCTCGGGTTTGGTAGATCAGGAACAATGAATAGATGTCGTCCATTTGGGCATGTATCGATCAGACGACAGAGAAGGAGTCAGACGAAGGAATGGAGCGAGAGCGTGGGGCTGAGTCAGCGACTACGTGGACAGCGGTGCCAAATCAAAGAAAGTCACATGGAAAGCTCGACGCATACGAGGACGCGGTGGCGCCGACGTGGATTAGTAGGAAGTTAGGGGTATTTTCTGTTTTAAATAATTATAGAAACTTCAAAAGTTTATAATTTGGTGGAGAAAAATGCATAAAATAAAAGAAAAATACGCCCTGTTATCAGTGAATAAAGAAGAATAATATGGACTAAAAATAATAAAAAAATTTATTTATTTTTATTTTTCAATTAATTAAATATTCTAAAACCTCTAAATACTAAAATATTAATCATAAAAATGTGAATGCTTATGAATATTCTCTGATTTTTTCAAAGTAAGAGGACACCTCTAACTTTGGAAACCCTAATTCTCAAAGTGGATCACCCTTATTTTGCTTAAAATAATTATAAAAAAAGTCAGAAAATTATAAAAATTAGTTAGGTAGGTTCATGGTGGTCAGATAAACTTAGAAAAAATAAAAATCTAAATTCAAAAATTTAGAGTCTATTTTTCCAACTTAAAAATTAAGAAAAATACCAAAAATAAGAAAAATATAAAATAACTTAAAAAGTCATCAAAATTATCTAAATTGAAGAAAATGGCAATAAGAAGACGCTGTAAAAACTGTAAAGCCATAAAAAATTACTTTTAATGTAAAAATGTACTTTCTAAGTAAATAAAAAAATTTGGCTTAAAATAATTATATAAATTACAGAAAACTATGAAAGACGGTTCGGAGTGTTCCTTAAAACGATTATATAAATTACAGAAAACTATGAAAGACGGTTCCGAGTGTTCCTTAAAATGAGGGCTACCTAAGAAAAATTAAATTGAAGTCAAAAGAAAAAGTTTATTTTAGCCTATTTTCTTAATTAATATTAATTAAAAATACAAAAAAATCACAAAATGCCCAAAATATGTCAAAATGTCATAAATCACTTCTTGATTGAAGAAAATAAATTAATTTTTTTTCTGAATTTTTGGGATTTTAAAAATGTATTTTAAGTAGTTAAGATTTTAAAGATGTATTTTCCTATATTTTTAACTTAAAAAATTATAAAAAATAGAATATAAATAAAAAAAAATGAAATTAATTTCTCTAGGTTCTCTAAAGTTAGAGAAAAAAATAATATAAAAGGTAATTTTCAAAATATAATATATTTTCTATTCATTTATTCATTAAGATCAACAACAAAAATTATAATAATTGAAATATAATTAAAAAAATCATGAAAGTTGGATTAAGTGATCCTCTCATCCTTGTGAACCTCTTAAAATTTTCTTAATTACAAAGCATATGTTTTAATTAAGTAAATGAATCAACTTTGAAAATATCTATTTTTAAACTAAAATAAATATAAAAATAAATAAATAAACTAAAAATATAAGGTCTCCTTTGGTGTCTTAATTAACCCATGAGTAACTGTCTAACAAAGTTTCAAAGTCATTTGTATTTAATTGAGTGAATTGTGACGTAAAGAGCCCTAGGGGCAAAATGATAATAATGGAATTTTGAACCTTTTGCCCTAATTAAAATTTTAGGTCAAAGTAAAGTGTGAAAGGGTAATATTGATCATAGTGAATTCCCTAGGATGATTGAAACATAAAGGGACAAGAGGTAGAAGGTAGAAACCAATTCACACTAGAAACCAATTCACACTATTCTCTACAAAAAAATAAAATTGCAATTAATCAAATTGTTATAATTTGGAAGATGAATATATTGGTTGATTCTAATGTGAGGATCATGAGATAGCAATATAATAATTAACTAATTTAAAGGCCCCAAACCAAAATTTTAATATGATTTAATCTTTTAATAAGGATTAAGCACATTACATAAAACTTTTGCTAATAAAACTTTTGCTAAATTATGAATTACGAATCTACCCATTAAAGATCTAAGAGCTTGGTAGTGAGCTAGGATTGATCTAAGACTATTTAAAGGGATTAGAAAATAAAGAACATAACTTATCTTAAACACCATGAGCTCAATTAAATTATTGGGCTCAGCTCTAAGGTGACCATCCGTCCAAACCCAAAACATAATTAGACAAGTAACTTCTAGCCTTCTCATGGGTTAATTGAAATACATGATGAGCCTAATTTAAAGATATTAATTTAACTTGGACAATCTAATTAACAGTCTAACGAGAGTAGAATGAACATAAAGTGATCTATGAGATTTTAAGATTGTTTAGAATTATTCTCTGGACATTCTTGAAAGACTTTGAATATATTAGAGGACCTCTGAGTGTACTATAATTTATTGAAGACGATCATCTTCAAAATATAAAAAATTATAAAAACAACTAAATTGATATGAAATTCCTAAGGACCCACCAAGTTATGACTCAGGGCCTGATAATTCACAAATCAATAGAAAATACCCTGACACTAATTATCCTATATTAATAACTCAATGCTCAAGGGTATAATGGGCTTTGGATAAGTTGTCTAAACCCTTGTGAGCAATTGGGGATATTTGGTATTGCAACATATGGATCATCAGGCTGGTGTAAGTCTAAGGTTTAGGTGGTAAGGGCTATGACAACATTGCTTATGCGTAATAAACGAGGGATATAAAGTGAGATATTAGAATAGTATCTCCTACTCTTGATGACCTTCGAAGAGGGAATATGACCGGTGATACTATTCACCAAAACTTGATAAGAAGTTATCCCTTACACGCTTAGGTTCTCGGTATTTTTAGTTTGATTAGGATGATTAAATCATGGAGAATCTAAATTTTCCAAAAATATTTAAATATAATCAAAATATGATTTTCTCAAAATATCATTACTTTTGACTGCTAAACAAAACATTATATGCTTGAAAAAGTGAAAGAGTTTTGAATGCAAAATTATTGATGTTTGTTGGTTAATCATCTTGATTAGGCTAAACATGCTCTCCTGAGATTGTTTGTCCGATAGATTCTGTCCACGGTTGGAAGCATACAACCCAGCTCTAAGCCCCCACCTTTACTAAAGTCTTACATTTAAGTTGGTCTTTCATATGTGATAGTGGCTTTCGTTTTGCTTGATTCTTGACATGAAATTCCTAAGGACCCACCAAGTTATGACTCGGGGCCTGATAATTCACAAATCAATAGAAAATACCCTGACACTAATTATCCTATATTAATAACTCAATGCTCAAGGGTATAATGGGCTTTGGATAAGTTGTCTAAACCCTTGTGAGCAATTGGGGATATTTGGTATTGCAACATATGGATCATCAGGCTGGTGTAAGTCTAAGGTTTAGGTGGTAAGGGCTATGACAACATTGCTTATGCGTAATAAACGAGGGATATAAAGTGAGATATTAGAATAGTATCTCCTACTCTTGATGACCTTCGAAGAGGGAATATGACCGGTGATACTATTCACCAAAACTTGATAAGAAGTTATCCCTTACACGCTTAGGTTCTCGGTATTTTTAGTTTGATTAGGATGATTAAATCATGGAGAATCTAAATTTTCCAAAAATATTTAAATATAATCAAAATATGATTTTCTCAAAATATCATTACTTTTGACTGCTAAACAAAACATTATATGCTTGAAAAAGTGAAAGAGTTTTGAATGCAAAATTATTGATGTTTGTTGGTTAATCATCTTGATTAGGCTAGAACATGCTCTCCTGAGATTATTTGTCCGATAGATTCTGTCCACGGTTGGAAGTATACAACCCAGCTCTAAGCCCCCACCTTTACTAAAGTCTTACATTTAAGCTGTGTCTTCTATATATGACAACAAGTTTTGTTTTGTTTGATTTGAGTTTTCTTACAATTTACTTAAGTTTTCTCATGCCAGAATTCCTTACAATTTTCTTAGATTTCCTTTGTTTGCTCAAATTTTTTGCACGTTGCTATATGATGTTTGTTGTATTAACCCTTTTGAAGCTATAGCAAAGGCCCAGGCACACAGTTTTATGTTTTACTACCATACTTCTTTTACTGCACTTTCACTAGTTCATTTACTTATATATGTCTTTACATACTTCCCACGTCTTTAGAATAGAGAAAATTAGTCTGGTTGCTTAGGATGGATCACTACAAACATGAACGAACACATCATCTAATTTTAACAACAATAATCAAAATTAAAACATAAGACATAAAACCATAAACCTGGAGTCACTGTCAGCAAAGAACTTGGAGCAAACTTTGTGGGCAGCACGACGAGGATGGAAATGATGAAAAAGTGACTTTTGCCAATGAATCAAGGATCGACTTCGGCAGAACACATAGAAAATGTTGAATTATATTTGCTAAGACCTTACTAATAATCTTATACATCACATCTGTGAGGCTTATAGACCTGAAGTGTTCCCATTTATGCTTAGAATTGTCTTTGGGGATCAAAGTAATAGTAGAAGATTTGAAGTAATTAGGAAGATACTCCCTCATGAAGTACCTCTGAAAAACATCCAAAACATTTAAATTAACAATTTTCCAAGCCTTTTTATAGAAATCCACAGTAAATCCATCTGGGCTAGCCTGTTTTGAACTGTCAATAGAAGCTAAAGCAGACCATACTTCCTCCTCATCTGGGATAAAAGCAAGATCAAGGTTCCTGGTGTACTCCACATCCTGATAGAAGAGAGCTCTTTGAATTGGAGTTCTATTGTATTGAGGTTTATTAAACAGATTCTAGAAATAATTACTGCACTTGAAGTAATATAATCAGTAGTATTAAGACAAACCCTTGAGGGATCCTGAATTTTATGGATAGTGTTACATTTCCTTCTAGTGTTGATGTAGGCATGAAAATATTTGGAATTTCTATCCCCCTCACAGAACTTAGCTTTAGTAGCTTTCTAGGCATAATTCCTCTTGCATGGATATAGCATTCATCAGCACTTCCTTAGCCACAAAAAGGTTAGATACAATTTCAGGATTAGTTTTCAATTGGGCCTCCAACTGAGCCACAGATCTTTCAGCCTCTTCAACCTTCACATTAATGTCACCAACCATAGACCAATTCCAATGAGAGATGTGCTTACCAAGCTTCTTTTAAAGCATCCAAAGTTTGATCTAAGGATTGTGATAAGGGCAATCCTTACAAGCCCGAGTCACTTGATTAAGGAAACCAGTAAGAGAAGACCACATATTAAGGTATTTGAAACTTGACTTAATTTTGGTAGGTATATATATTAAATTCAAAGCAACATTTTCAAGAGAGAATTCAACGACCAACAACAGAGATTTCAAACCCCATCAAACTGCTCGAAACGTGGAGGGAAAACCCCCAGAGGATACATAGGGTTAAGGTTTACCTCTGTAGACTACAAACTCATCTTGTTGAGCAGTTAAGATAGTTTTGACTTTTGCATCTACTAAGGACTGCAAGTGTGAGTCAGAAGGTGCCTGCTCATTGTGGGCAGCATTAGAGGAAGTGGCATGTACACGCCTCACAGGTTCAAGTGGCACAATGTGTGCCACCGAACATGTCTCTACCTACGTCAGAGGTGAGACTATGTTGGACCCAGCCTGGGCAAGCCTACAATATCTCTATGATCTTGTAGAATGGGCTAGCTACAAAGCCTATAATTTAGTTGAATTAGTGATTCAATTGATGGGTAGTGTTTTCTTTACAAAATCAAAGGCCCAATTTCTGTCTTGGTTTTCTCAAGGATGCATGAACAAAACTTTTCTTCATGACTCTATGATGTAAGTGTAGTGTTTTCTTTCGTGATTTTTTTTTTCTTTACAAAATCAAAGGCCCAATTTCTGTCTTAGTTTTCTCAAGAATGCATAAACAAAACTTTTCTTCATGAGTCTATGATGTAAGAGTAGTGTTTTCTTTCGTGAATTTTCATGACGTTTTTCCCGTAACATTTTCTTGTGTGCTAAGGCCTATGTTGTTGGTTAACCGATTAACTTAATTTACTCCTAGTCTGACCAACTAGGATATTAAAATATTTTGTGAAGCTATGACTCCTAATCATTACGTAGTGGATCAAAGGGTTGACCAAAACATTTAAAGAGGATAGAAATATTTTGCAGGGGTCAGAACTGTTATGTGGAATGACATGGGGATTGAGGATGCCTCAACTTCATTATTCTATGCTTATTTTGACCTAGACATGGGCCTAAGAAGTATTATAAACCCGATTGACAACTATCATATAGGAAAATTTTAAGTAAGATCACGATCACCATGTTCCCCAAATCAAAGATGCACGAGCCTCATCAACCTTGAAAGCACTTCTGAAAATTTACCCACTGATTCTGCTTCTTCTGTCTATGATAGCTTTCAGTTTTAATTAGGATTAGAAATTTAACCCTCTTCATGAAACTATCTTGCTAGGTTCACCAAATTAGTAAACTAAAAAAATTTCTATTGAAAAAATTATTACACTTTCTCTATGGGATCGATATGCGGTACTCTCTTATCGCATTTGACATGTATACTTGTTTTGTGCGAGCAACTTACTTTGCATTTGACACATCATTATACCGTCAAAATTCTCAGCGGTGTAGGTCTGTACATCCTTCAGTTTTCTGTAGACCGGTCATTCGATCAGTTGTGTTTGCATCCATTACATTTGTCTTCTTTGTCCCTTCAGAACAAGCGACCACTTTGGCACTTCGGACGAGGATTATCCTTATCCCTCCATCCATCAACTTTCAAGCTGCTCTTGCCTAACTATCTATCCAATTTCTCACATTTTAAAATTGGCTGGTTCATATACTCTTCAGCTACAATGTGATTGTTTGCTAACTCCATGAGTTCAGTCAACGTCTTGGGTTCCCGTAAACCCAAAAAATATCTTAACGGTGGACTCTTCAGTCCTTGTGCCAGAGCTGCTTTAGCAACTACTTACTATAGGTTCCATACCTCGATCATCTTCTTCCGAAACCTTGTAACATATGTCTGAAGGCTCTCGTTTGGTCCCAGGTTCACATACCACCAAGAATTTGAGTCCTTTCATGAAATTTGGGGGCTAGCGAACTTGCCAAAAGAACTTCTTGAAGCTCTGAAAGAATTAATAATTCCTCTAACGAGTCCGTTGAACTACATGAGAGTGGAATCTTTCAAAGTGCTATGAACTACATGAGAGATGACACTTTAATGCATCATTGTTCATGAGAAGCCACATTACCGACCCAAAGGTTGCAATATGGTCACTAGGGTCACTTCAACCCTTGTACAGTTCCAAAGAGAGGATCTTAAACTTCTCTAGTGGCTCAACTTCCATAATATACCGAGCGAATGCATTCTTCATCCGATGGTATACTTCTATCTCTCTGGGTTGTGGTCCTCCCTTTGACACATACCTGCCACTTTCTTGGTATTGGGACTCTTCCACCGCTTGGCGGCTTGGGACACCTGTTAATCTTGGGGCTCGGGTGCTAATGGATCGGGTTATGAAAGAGGTTGTGTTCTTCCTTCAAGCACCACTAAACTCAATTATGCAATTTGACCTACCATCCAATGATGGAGTTCTTAGATTCATTGTTGCATGAATTCCTGAATGGACTCCACATTGGGGGACTCTCCTTGATCTGTTCCTTCACCTTGAAGTGCTTCTCATCTTTTTAAAGGCATAAGTTCACACTTACCATGATGGAGTTCTTAGATTCATTGTTGCATGAATTCCCGAATGGACTCCACATTGGGGGACTCTCCTTGATGTGTTCCTTCACCTTGAAGTGCTCCTCATCTTTTTAAAGGCATAAGTTCACACTTACCATTCTTTTTAAAATGTTGGATCCTACATTGCTCTGTGGATCACGCTCGAATGAAAGGAAAGAGAAATAAGACACAAATATCACCTAGTTTCTTAAGAAATTATCAAATAACCCCCCTTTCAGTGAAAACATTCCTCCTATATATAAATCACATGTAGGATATATCAAATTACATGATCGTCCCTCATTTAACGAGAACGTTATCATTAATTATGAGCTATTACATCTTTATATACTTGTAACTAAATCATAAATGTTCTCAACTTATAACCGCTATTGGCGTCGTTCCATACATGTAAATAACCTTGGCACCGCTTTGTATTCGTAATTGAATGACATGGTCACTTGGTATTCATTCGTTCAGCCCAGAGTCATTCGATTGACTGAATGATTTGTGGCTACCAACATGTTCTTCGACCACAATTTTTGAGGAGATCAATTGCTAAGGCACATTGCATTTGGGTAGGATTTTTTCATCAGACAGAGAGTGTATCACTGTAATCTGACAAAAACACACATATAGTTGATGTGTCGATATTGAAGAAATTCCTTCCGAGCAACTGTTGATCTTTGTAAAAGTAGATGTTAGCGGGTAGGTGTCGATGCAATTGCTAAGGCACATTGCATTTGGGTAGGATTTTTTCATCAGACAGAGAGTGTATCACTGTAATCTGACAAAAACACACATATAATTAATGTGTCGATATTGAAGAAATTCCTTCCGAGCGACTGTTTATCTTTGTAAAAGTAGATGTTGGCTGGGTAGGTGTCAATACAGTCACACGGTGTTCATTGAGTCGGGCAGTTTTTCATTCGATCGGCTTCAAAAGCCGACTGGTATAATGACAAATGTTCATACATCAATTCACTTCGTTTGGTTCAACATATCTTCTCAAGATTCGTGTAGGCATATTCCTGATGCACACCAACATTTAAATTAGTCTATCTAACATGAAGATATAAACATGATAAATCAAAATTTCAAATAAAAAGAATTAATTTGGTGAATCAGAAGAGAGAAAAATTTAAATAAGAGAGAGGAGGGTAAGAGTTTACTAAAGTTGGCTGCTCCAAATTAGGGCTATTAATAATTCAATTTTCAGGCAATTTGGGCTCGGATCAAATCGGCTCGAAAGAAATTTGATAAAAAAATTGGCTAGTAGCTTGGCTCATTTATTTTGATCTGATCTCGATCTTAGCCAAAATTCAAATCAATTTTCGAGCGATTAACGATCTTCGAGTTAATATCACAACCCTACTCTTAATTGAGGGTGAGGACAAGATGCATGTTCGAAGGCTGTCAGACGAAGGAGGGGGGAAAGG
This sequence comes from Phalaenopsis equestris, assembly GCF_001263595.1. Taxonomy (NCBI): domain Eukaryota; kingdom Viridiplantae; phylum Streptophyta; class Magnoliopsida; order Asparagales; family Orchidaceae; genus Phalaenopsis; species Phalaenopsis equestris. The sequence continues at coordinate 532,107 of NW_018164578.1, forward strand.
CTATAAGGATTAGCAATTGCACTTGGGGGGAGATTGCAATGACGCTTTACCTTTATGCCGATCTTATACCTTGGATAGAGGCATTGAGGAGCGAGTGAAGGTTCAGGCAATCAACATGAATGATGAAATATGGTTTTTTTTTTTTTTTTGTGCAATTTAGGAGAGATCATGGTAGGGGTGCAAACTAGTTGACTAGAGCTCGAGCCATGGCAAGCTCGAGCCCGATTCATTTGACAAACTGTTAGCTCGAATTGTGAGCTCGAGCTCCGCTCGTATTGGTAGCACTTCGCTCGCAAGCCAACTCTCGAGCTCAAATTGAAAACTCAATTTTCAAGAAAGTTCATAAGAGAATGTATTGGTGGTCGGAGGAGGAGACACTACCGAAAAATGCATCGAAATGACTATGGTATGTTAATTGGGCTGGCTCGCGAGCCAACAAGTCAAGCTAGGATGAGCTTGAGCTTGTTTAAGAAATGAGCTTCAGTTTGAGCTCAAACTCCAGCTTGTGGCTCGATAAATTCAACTCATGAGCCCGTTAATGAGCCGAGCTGGGTCAGTTTGGCTCATTTTCACCCCTAGGTGAAAGACAATGACTATAGAGAAAGGGTTCGTCTGGTCTCTTTTGTGTGAAAAAAAAAGCCAAATTTAAACTATTACAAAAATACATCTTTATTGAGATTACATTGACAACATCAAATTAAACATAAAATAAGAGCTAAACTCAGCCCTATACAGAATTTATTTAGTTAAAATCATATTATAATTATCTTTGAATTTAAGCACTTAAACAAAATCATTTGGCTTAATTTAACTTAATTTCTTGTTAAAAAACAACATTAAGTAATTCTTAAACTAGAGTTATTTATAAGAAATTAAAGATAAAAATGCACAAACAAGTCAACGTTTTTACTTTAAACATTAATATTAAGCATTTACTATTATATTGTAATTTTTCCAGTAGTCTTACTGCGTGGCGTCCGTTCTTTCCTTCCCTGCCACCTCGTTTAAAACTCCCATTAGGATGACCCTGTAGTCGTCGACGCCATTGTGCGACCTCCCTCTCCGGGTACCTCCAGATGGCTCGATTATCCGCCGTCGGTTCTCATTCCGGCGACTTGCCGGAAAATGGGGTAGACGGCGGGGATGCCTGGTCGGAAACCGGCGAAGCCGAGTGCAGGCGTTGCAGAGAACCAATGGATGACCCATCAGTGCGCCCACAGCTCTTCTCCTCTCTGCTCGAAGGATTTGGACTGAAGCCGGAGGAGGACTGGAGGTGGCTTCGTCGGTGCATGGAGGCCTCCATCAAGGGTTTCTCCATTGGTGCCGGCCTCAAAGGTGGCGTCGCTCTCTTCTCCATCCTTGCTCGGCTAAGTAGCCGCAGATCGAAGGGCGCTTCGTTGAGGTGCGGGATTCTATTTTTTTCTCGATTTCGCCGGGGAATATGCTGTTAGCATTTGGTAAACTCTGCAACTTTTAGAAAGGCGACGGCTAGCACAAGTGGAGAAGTCGTGGTCAGTGCCGCACAGGAGACATTGAGATATGGTATTTTTTTAGCAGCGTATGCTGGAACTTTTGTTGCTGTGGATGAGCTGATTTCTGCCATATGGGGTCACAAAAGGTGATTGGCTGATACTTTTAGCGCTTTGTTTGGCTTCTTCTCCTTCCTTGTTGTTATTAAAATTGAGTCTATGCGAATATTAGCGGGACTTAATTCCACTTTGTTGACTACTTCGATCTAATAGAGCACGTGATTCTCACAATAGTTGTTTAACATTTAAACTTCTGAATGGATGCAATGTGTGTGTAAGAAAACTCACTGTAATTGGGAAGATTGTGTTTTGTTTTCGTATAAATTTAATCATTTGCACTATTCTTGATCATTGCATCGGTTATTTTGGGAAGTGCAATCTGAGTTTATTTCAAACTTGCGCCGGTATTAGGTCAACTCACTCATGGATATTTTGACTGTATTTTTGCTTCGGTGATAATAGTAATAATAAAATGTTGAGATTGGTGATATGTTTAAAGAACAAATGAATGTGATGTTAGGCTGATAATGACATCAGATTAATTCATTGTGTTCATTTCAACGAACTACTTCAATTATTTTTATAGCAGTAAACTATTCCAATTAAAAGTGTGTATTTCTTAATTTAACCAAAAAAACTAAAAAAAATTGAATCTAGCTCCTTGTATCAATCTGTGCATCTGTGCAGATCATTTTGAAGTGTGATTCCAATTTCTGCTCCCGGTCAAATCTCTTCCTTTTATAACTTCTTGACTTTGTTACTGGACTTTTTCATCGTTTCCCCTCTTTTCAGTTTTTTCTCATTAAATTCACAATTAGCATGCTTATTATTATTATTATTATTTTTTTCGGATGCTTTCTCATTTTACTCTTCTTTGTTTCTCTTGCTTCTCTTTTCTTTTCTTGCTGAGAATTTTTGTTGCACACTTGAACAGAATTTACAGTTTCCTAAATTCTCAAAGCAGTTAAGGAAATTCTTAAAAATTCTTATGTCATGATATATTTTGTTTTATTTCTATTGCTATTTTTTCTTGTGATTTTTAATTCATGTGACAACATACACAGATTTTTGTTTGAGGAAAGATTTACATAACATGCATTGATGTTTCAAGAAAAAGTTAAGAATTTGTCTCGAAAAAGTAAAAAAAAAAAAACAAAAGTTAAGATTTTATGGTTTGGTAGTAAACCCCAATAAACCATGTTAGATATCATTGGATGGACGCTTCAAGAGGTTCTCAAGAATAGTTGCAAAATTCATCTTAGAAGTATTAATCTGTAGTTATGAATTAAGTGGCTTCTTAAGTGAAAAATTGCAATTTGAAATTTGCAATTAAGTGTCTTATTAATTGCAAAAGTTGAAATTTATAATAATAAACATCTTTGATGTTAACCTAAGCAAACTAAGATACAAGTATATCATTAGTAATCAAGAGTCTCTCTTCTAGGTTTCCTTGATTACAATTAACTTTGGGAATCTTAGTCCCTTTAGAAGACTAATCTATACAAATTATCTACTAGATTTGATTTAATTTGACTATGATGATGTGCTTTTTTGTTAGTAATTTGCACATGTTTGTGTGAGCTTTGTTGTTCCTATCTTACAGGTCTTTCTCTTTTATACCCTACTGCGAAATCTCCTATACGTAAATTATCACATTCACATCATTTTTTTGCCCATTCAAGCAAGTAAATTGGTTACATAATTGGGGATGAATCTCTCTCCTTACTAGAGACATGGAGAGAGAAGAAAAAAATATAGTTGGAAAGAGTAAAAGTAATCAACCTATTTAGTCCACCAAATTCTCCTAATTGTAGAAAGCTGATCATTTTTAAGGTGGAAATCTTGGTGTTAGTTATTTTTAAAAGGCATTTTCTATCTTTATTTTCTTTTAAATTCGAATAGTTTTTTAGATGTTTCCTTAATCTCTATGAATAAAGATCGAAATTGTAATCCAATACTTTGTTATGATTAAGTAGTATTTGCTACCTTGTCTCCCAAAACTATAAATATATTAAAATAGATAAGCATTTCATAAAGAATAAGTTAAATAGCGATCTAATTTATACTCTATTCTTTGCTACAATGGGCTTCTTACTGAATTCTCACTAAGGATTATCATTAACAATTTATCAAAATTTTTTGTAGAAGTTTGGAATAGGTAACATCTGCTCATTTGTTTGAGTGACAGTAAGGAAATGTCAATTTGTCAAATCAATTCTTGCACAAACCCAGCTCACAGTCCAATGCCAACTAACACTCCATTGGCTATTCGCTCTGTCTCAATCTGCCTAACATCACACCAACTGCCATTTCCACTAGCCACCCAGTCAACCCACTATCTCTTCCTGTTCTTTAGTCCACTACAACCTCCTTTTTCTGTGTGCTCATGAATGCCACCTCACTAATATGTGTGATCTGCTTATGATAAATTTCAATATAGCTTAATTTTAGTCCTCCATTTTCTACATTTCCTAGTAGATGCTCATCTAAGATTGTGTAATTATCAGCAAATGCTGGAGTGAAACACATTTACTTCTCTTTCAATTTTTGTCACAATCCATTTTTTTTCCTATGTTGCCTTTTTTTTTCTTTTTTTTATTTTTTTTTATTTTATAGAAACCAAAAATATTTTCATGGTTGTTACAATTGTAGAAAAATTACGTTTCATTTTGCTTCAGGACTGCAGGATGGAGGGCATTGCTTGCAGGAGCTGTTGCTGGCCCTTCAATGCTTCTAACAGGACTAGAAACACAACATACCAGCTTGGCTCTCTATATTCTTATGCGTGCTGCTGTCTTGGTATCTCGTTGTGGAATAAAGAGCAAACGGTTTGGAAATTTTTGCAAGCCTTTGACATGGTCACATGGTGATATATTTCTAATGTGTCTCTCCTCATCACAAATCTTGTAAGTTTTTATTCTGCCCATATCACCTCAACTCAAAATTGGATATCATAACATTTTTTTTTATTAATCTGTACATGTATTTTCTTCTAAAATGCTTCTTTACAATTTTTAGTATAGCAAAACTCCACATTGCTGATCCTTGGTTCAATTTTAGATTAATTCGGTGTCATGATCATTGCTTGTGCTGAGTTGAACTTAACTCATAGTCTATTTAACATTTGCAATCTAGTCTTCATTTTATAATGAACTTAGTAACCACAAATCAAATTATATTTTGATCATTTATTCGGTTTGTAGATTCCTTCATGTGATGATGAATATTTGAAACTATCATCAAAATGACACGCGTGCTGGGTATGCTTTATGTTGAAAGAGCAAGTTGAATATCTTGTTGCTCAAGAATTTCACTAACTCGTACACAATCAGCTAAGTATGCAACTTTAGCCTGGCTTTCCTTTTGGAAGAAACCTCTAACACTAAACTCAGTTGAATGAATCCAAATGGATTCCGTTTGGATGAAATCTAGGAGTGGGAGTTGGATGAATGTTTTGTAAGATCCATGCACTTCTTTAGTTTTCTTTTGGCTGAGGCCACAAAGAAAGTTGAAATGTTGAATGAGCAAAGAAATGATTTTTGGAGGGCTTTTACCGGTTAAGTAGAAGTGTAGTGTAAACATCAAATTAATCAAAGTATTATAAGACATCAAACGAAAACAACATAATATATCAAAGTGAGACATGAAATAAGTTTATCATAATAAATTTGTCTCCATCACTCCTATTGCCCAATAAGGAACATCAATAGATCCAAATAAAATATAACAAAGTACGCAAAAGACTTTAGCACTCTCATTACTCAAAGGCCTTCACCGGAATTGTTTTCATCTTTAGTTTACTTCAAGTTTTCCCATTCATCACCCTTCTTCGGTCTTCGTTTTCTTTTTCTTCTCTACAACGACAACAACAACAACAACAAGCCTTTATCCCACTAAGTGAGGTGGGCTGCATGAATCCTTTTTATCCATTGTATCCTATTAAGTGTCATAATGTCATTTAATTCTAATAAATTAAGATCATTTTTTATGCAATATGGACAAGTCTTTTTAGGTCTACCTCTAACTTTCTTAAGTTAAGTCGAATCTAATACATGTACTCTTATAATCGGATTATAAGATGGTCGACGTTAATGTGATCAAACCATCTAAGACAACCTTCTAATCTTGTCTGGCACTGGAGTGAAACCAACCCTTTCACTTATCCATTCATTTTGCCTTTTGTCTCTTAAGTGTCAATCCACTCATTTTCCTAAGCATTCTCATCTCCGCAAGACTTAACTTAATTTTATGCTTCTCTTTTAAAGGCCAACATTGTTGTGCCAAAAAGCATTGCAAGTTTCACCACCATCTTACAAATTTTTTCTTTTAAGTCTTAGTGGTACTTTTGTATCACAAAATAGGCCCAATGCATTCCTTCACTTCAACTAGCCAACTTGAATTCTTCTAATAACATCCTCATATATATCACCGTCACTTTGAACAATAGATCCGCGGTATCTAAAATGATTATACCTTTTAATAATTTGATCGCCCATAGTTACAACTCTGCCGCTAGATCTACTAATACTAAAATTACATTCTATGTATTCAATTTTAGATCTACTCAAACGAAGGCCTTTAGATTCTAATGTAAACCTTTCTAATTCAAGCTTTTCCTGAACTATTTCTCTAATCCTTTCTGTAGTCTTATCCACGAGAAGAATATCATCAGCGAAAAGCATACTCCAAGGTACATCCTCCTATAAATGTCCAATAAGAGCATCCATAACAAAAGCAAAAAGATATGGGCTTAATGCTGACCTCTGATGTAATCCAATTGAAATAGGAAAATACTTGGTCAATCTTTTTTTAGTGCAAACTCTAGTAACAACTCTAGTATACATATGTTTAATGACTTGAATGTAATTCATATTAGCACATTTCTTTTTTAGAACTCTCGAAAGAACTTCTCTTGGAACCTTATCGTAAGTTTTTTCTATATCAATCTATATCTTTTATAGATCCTCCTTACTCTCTCCGTACTTTTCCATGAAACCTCTCAATAAATGTATAACTTCTATTGTATATTTGTCCAACATAAATTCAAACTGATTATGAGAAATTTTTGTATCGCCTCTTAATTTATATTCAATTATACTCTTCCATAATTTTAATACATGACACATAATTCCTCTATAATTTGTACACTATTGTGCATTCCCTTTATTCTTAAAAATGAGGACTGAAATAATCTTCCTCCACTTCTTAGGCATCTTTTTAGTTTTTGAAATAATATTAAAGAGTTTAGTAAGGCAACAAGCTCCCAAATCTCCTAAATATTTCCACACTTCAATTAGGATATTATCAAGTTCTACTGATTTTCCACCCTTGATTTTCTTAAAGCCGCCTCAATTTTTTTTACTAATGCGATGGTATAAATGAAACATTTTGTTATTATTAACGATATTAGGATCACAAAGGTGGATTGTATTTTCAAAAACTACATTGAAAAGTTTATGAAAATATCTCACCCACTTATGTTGAGTATCTTCTTTTAAGAAAAATATTTTTTAATTTTCATCTTATATTTTAGTTGAATTAAATTTTTTACTTTTCTTTTCTCTTTGCATGACTGGTTTATACATATTTTTTATCACCCTCTTGAGTATATAATCGATTATAAAGATCACCAAAAACATAATTCTTAGTGTCACAAATTGTTCTCTAGACTTCCTATGGGTCACCTTACATTTTTTCCAATTCTCTAAGTTTTTTACTTTTAAACGAATTTTTATAACAAAATTTCTTATATTTTATCTTTTCTTGTACATTATTATTCAACAGTACTACCATTATTGGATCTTAAGCCCCAGATATGAAAAATGGAGGGTTACGTTTAGTAGTCGACAATCAGTGTAAAATTTGTCGAAACATCATGATAAAAATCTTTTTTATAATTGTGTAAATGCTAGGGTGTCCTCTGGAGTGACGCACTGTATGACTTAATTACAGTGAAAACTGTGTGAGTGCTGCTACAAGGCGTCATGCGTAATGTCAAATAAGCAAGAATTCTCATATTATGGATGGATACGAATAAAAAAAGTTAGCCCATAAAATTAATCTTAGGATAAGATCTTAGAATATATGTACCATCACTGGTAAATTAATGAATTAGTTGATATTATGATACTTAGAAAAATAAATATTTTCTGTATTAAAAAAACTAAATGGGTTGGAGAAAAGGCTAAGAAGATCGAAAACTTATGTTTTAAACTTCGACATTTAGGTAAGAGTCGCACTAAAAATGGTGTAGGTGTAATTGTAGATAAGAGTTTGAAAGATAATGTTGTAAAAAATAGAATTGAAGATAAAATTATAGCCCTGAAGATTATTGTTGATAATAAGATTTTTAACATTATAAGTACTTATGCTTCTCAAGTAGGCTCAGATATAGGTTCTAAAGATATATTCTGGAATGACCTAGAAGACTTAGGGTCTGTTTGGGGCAACTACAACTTATCAATAAGCTGTTGCGCAACAACTACTGCGCAACAACTACCACAAGAAGTTGCTGCGTAGAAGTTACTACGGATAAGCTGACTGACTATTTATTTTCTGCAGTTTGAAAATAGCTGTGCGACAGTTATTTTTGAAAAAATGACCATTATGCCTCTGTGCAATGTTGTTTCTAACATAACTGTCATAGTAATATATTTGATATTTGAGAAGCAAAAATCTATTTTAGAATAATACAAAAAATAAGATATATATCTCACTTAACAGTAAACATCATGATTACTAAAATAAAGAAAAAAATTATTAAAATAACATTTAATAATATGACTTCGAAGACTTAGGGTCTATTTGAGGCAGCTGCCAAAGGAATCTGATGCACAAAAGCTGTTGTGGATAAACTGACTGTTGTTTGTTTTTGCCAGTTTGAAAGCAGCTATGCGACATTTGTTTTTGGACAAATGATCATTCTGCCCCTGTATAGTAATACTGTTTGTAACAGAATTGTCATATCAATTTATTTGACACTTGAGAAATAAAAATTCACTTCAGAACAATATAAAAATAAAATATACATTTCACTTAACAATGAATATTATGATTACTTAAATAAAAAAAAAACTATTAAAATAATATTTAATAATATGATAATATTATTTTTAAAATGAAGCCGGCGTATGTCACGGGCTACGCCGTCCTCTATGGTTATTATCCATTCTCGATCACTCTTGGCAGTGGAATATGCCAGATTGTCTGCCCATTAGAAGAAGTTACACTTCTCCGTGATTTTCTGTGGACACCTTTAGAACTGTCTCTCGTAGCTATGTGACTGACATTAACAGGGAAGTCTGAAGTCCACAATGACACATCAATTCTCAGGAGGTCCCAAAAATTCTAAAGTTCATCTTTCTTGAATGTTTTAAAAAACAACCCATTAGTCATAACACAAGTTGGAATTGATAAAAGAAGTAATTAATTATAATTTTGTGCGGGCGTGAGGTCTTAGAGAACTCAGTATACCAACCAATGAATTTGTCACTTCAAGAAGACAACATATCTTGTAAAAAAAATGATTATTGGTTGTCTTTAACCAATATAATCCTAAACACGTGTGTCACTGTCGACACTATTTTGGTTTGGAGGAGTTGCCCGTAAGAAGCTGTCGGTCACTGGAATCGAAATCCCGTCGTCCGCTTCGAAATGAGATTTTAATGTTTAGAAAAATATAAAGTCAAATTGATCCCATATTTTTCATAGTTTAAATGAAAGAGCGATATACCTCAAATCTTGTATCTATCCCGAAGAATAAACACATGACTTGAGGATGATACTCGATCAAATAAACTGAGAAATATATGACATCCGTTTGGTCTAATTATTTTATTTGCCGACAATTTCTCTTATTTAATATGAAGAATTAAATTGGGTTTATATTAAGCTGAGTTCGAGAAAAGCTTCCTATAAGGGCAAACCCTTATAATTAATTACATCTTAAATGATCGAAGTCGTCTAAGAAAACTCTCGATAAAAATCAAGAAATATTATCTTCAAAGAAAAATATTATCTTCATCAAGAAATATTATCTTCAAAGAATTTAAAGGAAAGGACTTTTCAATGAAATCGGACAAGGAGGTGTGAAAGGGGAGTATTTCAAATTTGAAACATTTTTATTGTAGAATTCAAAGGAGGAATAACGAAGGGATGACATAGATCCGGAGGAGAACCTCAGTGCCTTCCCGGTCTATTCTATTGTTTGGCTTCAATTTTGAGGAAAAAAATTTAAGTGTTTCATCCTGCCAATTTTATTAATTTAGGGCTTACATTTATGTGGAACGATCACACAAATAACCTGAAAGATGTAAGCATTTAGGCGTGACGAACGACAATCTCGGAATCCTAAGACGAGTTAGAGCTTATATTGTACAGCAGAGCTGTACAAAGGCCTAAAGATAAGTTGAGGATTTATGTTGCACTAGACAAACAACCTCGAAGTCCTATGACTTTATTATTTAATTATAAGAAAAGAAGTTGGCTTAGCTGAGGAAGATATGTTTTGCTGTTGAAGATGACCGCACTGCCAACAATGCTAGCTCCAAGTTCCTTACCGTGACGAGTTTAAGTTTTCTAGGATGTTAAGTTATGATGTCAAATCAGGTGGCCTTATGGTTGAAGTCCTTTAAATTTTATGGGGCATGTTAAAGTTAATTAAAACGACACCGGTTAGGATCCTACGGTTTCTTCGTTCCGGCACCACTATTTTCTATTGGATTCACTCAGTCCAAATGAATTTACTAAACTCAACTTAATGAGTTTCATAATTTCATTTAGACCGTGGGAAACATCGTTAGCAACCGTAGGTTACCTCCTCCGAGGGGTTCCCGATCATCCGATAGAGATGTCTTAATTTAGTTGTAGTTATTGTTTTGTGTGACGTTTGTGATTAAATTTTGAGTTATTTTATATTTTGAATATTGTGAGGATGAATTTTATCTTGATTGATTTTAGTTTTGGTTTTGGTTTTGTGACTATCCTGATAATTTTAGTTTTCATGCAGGGTAGCATCGTTGTTTAGCATGCAAGTTTTGTAAGTATAAATAGTACAAAAAAGACAACATTGTAAATTATAAAAAGCGTACCTGACGAGTCTTCTCGTTCCACCACCTGAAACTCAAAATGCATGTCAGGGCATTTTATATGAAACAAGAAAGTAAAGTTTTAGCGATCTACCTAACCCTATGTCATATCTTGGTGGGTCATTAGGAGTTTGATTAATGATGATTTTGTTAAGCAAATCACATTAAGTTTAGTAGACCTCTGAGGTATCCAACAAGTTAGGAGAAAGAAGCAGACTCATGCTTCCCTATTATTACCTGGTGAAAGGCCTCGAGCTCATTTAAACTTATTGTGTTGCTTAATAATTTACCCTATGAACACCCTAATGCTCAATGAACATTGATGTCCTAATTATCCCTAATAGTAGGGTAATTATCATTTGTAATTTAATTTTGGAGATTATGTAAATGAAGACCCTTAAAAGGGGCAAACTAGTGTTGTTGGAACACTTAGCCAAATTTTGGTCCTAATTGGGCTTGTAGTGTTTTAAAGGTTTTAAATTTTAGTTATGTTTGTTTTTCTAATCCTCATTTAATCAGTCTTAATTTAACTTAGATCACTATTAAGCCCTTAAGACCTAGGTGAGTGTCTTAATTGATTTTGAAAAAGTTAAGTTTTAGGTGATCATGATTCATTATTTGAATTTCATTTGAAAATCAAATAGGGGTATTAAATTGATTAATTATTGACTTCAAAAGTCACACCCCTAAGTCCTAGGTTCATTTAATTTTAATAAACTTCCAAATTTTAATAATTTAGAAATTTATTAATTTATCATTTTAATTAGAATAGTGAGGTTGGTTTCTACCAATTAATCTCCTTTTTAATTTCAGTCATCGAAACAAGTTAATTAAGATCAGAGGTTGCCCATTTCCCCCTTTGAATTAAGTCTAAATGTTAATTAAGGCCAAATTCCTGAAATTACACTTTTGCCTCTAAGGTTCTAACACTTCATAATTTGTCAAATTCAAATCAAATGACTTTGAAATTTTTTTTATACCTCATTCATGGGTCAATTAAGACATCAGAGGAAAAAATGTGATTTTTTCAAAATTTAATTTAATTTATATATTTATTTTTATGCAAAAATGAAATTTTTCAAAGAAAATTTGCTAACTTGACCAAGGTGAAGTATTGAATAAAGGACATATAATAATATATTAAGTACTCCAATCACTCTCTTCCTATCGCATCCGTAATTTGTTCCCTCAACTCTGTCATCTCGCTTACATCTTCCTCGTCTTTAGTACAGGTGTTGGAAACATAATTCTCAAACTGTGAAAAAGAATGTCGAAGACGATACTCAAATGCCTCAGCAGGTACATGCTCATGATCCTTATACGCCCTACGGAAGTGGAAATCGTGGCGGGAAGGATGTCACCGATTGTAATTGTGGAGAGTCATCACGACAATCATAATTTGCACATGTTTGAAAAATGAGTAAGATGACATATCGCGGAGTATGATCCGCTTATTCTTCCAAACACGAAAAGTTCTTTCAATGACACCGCATAAAGAGGATTATCTTTCATTGAACATTTATTTTCTGCCTCGTGTTACATTGCTTATTCTCTCAAAGTTATGTATATGGTCTCGTATCAGGATAGAGTTTGAGATACCCTTGCTGCAACGGATATCCAACATCAACTAGGTAGTATTTACCTGATATATATTGCATGATTAGTATTGAGGAAAAAGTTAATTACGATAGCAATTGAAATATCCATAGCAAAATGAAAAACAATACACAAACATAAATATTCCAAGCAATTATAAATAAAAAAAATCTTTCAAATGTTATCTCGATTATAAAAATGTCGTAGGTATGTCATTCTACGGTCATCAGGCATCTTGACGAAAAAATCTCTACGGGTCAGATTTTCAAGCAACTCTATCTCAAATAAGTAAGGCGGCAAATTCTTAGAAAATTTTCTAGTTCCATTCAGAATTTACAGGACCTTTTTGACAGAAGTTTCTTGAGATGTATGGGGTTCAGCGTTGCATGAATTCACCAGCTATGATATCTAGCTTATGAGAAAAGCAGCTCCAACTTTCTTTTTATTCTCAATTCGCGGACACTTAGAAAGGCAGGTGGACTCAAGTTCATGGAGGTCCGGGCTGAGGACTTCGATGGAATCACTCGATTGGTCGACTCCCAAGTTTTTGGGGGTGCCACCAAACCCTGTCTCGCTGGGGGCACATACATTATTGCCCGTAGTGATGACACTTCCAAACATTTGATCAAATTTGTCCTCCAACTCAGGATCGAGTCCATTGAGTTTAAATTTCTTTGCAGCAGACACCACCTACAAATTCATAACATTTACTTCAATTTAAAAATAAAATGAATTGACCAAATTAAGGGACGTTCAAAAATGCTTACTGCAAGTCTTTCTGCTTATAACTTCTCGGAAGCATCAATGGTTTGATTCATCGGATCCCACACCAGACCCGTTGATCCTCGTTTCGATTCCTTCCAAATTTTCCATTTCTTCTTGAGCTGATCTCACTTGATCTTTAATTACATCATATCGTACTCTCTGCATGTACTTTTCTTGAATTTTTGATAATATTTTGCCACTCTTTCTTGTTGAAATAAGTTGTAGGCCTGTTTCCCAGATCAATCTCCTTAAGGCAAATGTCACAAATATTATTATTATTTTTTTGTTCTACATTATGGGTGTATCAGCCTCTTTGCTCTTAACCATTGTATTACTATGATGAAAAAAATAAAGTTAAATAAATAAAAAATCAACAATATATGCACATGCACACACCACACACACCACCACATGCCATCAAACACACCACAATAGCACATTTGTTTGCACACACACTAACACACCTCCCTAAACCTTCCACACACCCAACCAACCACAATTGCACATCCACACCACACACACCACCACACATACCACCACACCTCCCTAAACCCTCCACACTCCCAACCAACCACAATAGCACATCCACACCACACACCACCATACACCACCACAACTCCCTAAACCCTCCCTCCACACACACCCAACTATCCACAATAGCACATCCACACCACACACACCACCACTCCTCCCTAAACCCTTCACACAATCAACCACAATAACACATCCACATGACACACCACCACAACTCCCTAAACCCTACACACACCTAACCAACCACAGCACATCCACACCTCACACACCACCTCACACCACCACAACTCCCTAAACCCTCCCCTCCACACACCCTATTATCCACAATAGCACATCCACACCACACACACCACCACACCTCGCTAAACCCTCCACACAACCAACCACAACAGCACATCCACATCACACACACCACCACAACTCCCTAAACCCTCCATACATCTAACCAACCACAATAACACATCCACACCACACACCCAACTAACCATAATAACACATCCACACCACACACCCCAGCACACTTAACCAACCAACCTCCACACCTCCGCCCACACCTCCCTAAACCCTCCACACATCTCCACACACCCAACCAACTGACAGATCACACTACACCACTCCACAACAGCACATACCACACTCCACCACACCCCACTACACCTCACCACAACTTATGCCTTAAGGTTCTTAGCATTTGCTTAGCCATGTTTAATGAATGGCTTATAAACAATTGATATCCTTTTTCTTTGCTATACATACATTCTATCAATTTGTAATTTTAGCTACTCTAAGGATGTGACAAATATACTTGCTTATTGCTTGCCCATGGCCTCTTCTTTTCATTTTAAGAATATTTTCACAGCACCATGGCACACCATAACAACTCCAACATTTGCTGAAAAACAAATCCAACACGTGCTCTTCACAGCTGCAAACCCTATCACAGATGCAAACTACATCACAAGAACAACACCCCAAAAGCAAATTTAATGCCCTACCATAGTAAACTACCACATCACAGCAAACCACCACACCAAAACACCAAGCGGATTAGGGCAAACCACCACAGCACCACGACATTCCATAACAATTCCAACAACTGCTAAAAAAAAATCAAACTCAAAAACAAATCCAACACCGCTCTCTTCACAATTGCAAACCCCACCATAGGTGTAAACCTCACCATATCACCATTCACAGATGCAAAACCCACCACAAGAACAACACCCCAAAAACAAAGCCAACACCACACTATAACAATAACAAAACCATTCACAGATGCAGAAAACCGAAACTATCCATTCTGATGCTTCTCAAATTCTCACTCAAAAGCATCACAAAAATTCAATATAATCATAAAAAACTGAAGCATCAACGACCATCAAGTGGGTTAGGGCAGAAACCAGAAACCAAATAATCTCAAAAAATAGGTGCTACACAGAAGACACAAGTAACCCATCAAGCAAATTCACGAAAAAACTCTCTTTGCAAACCAATGCAACAACAGAGCAAATCCACCAACAAAACGTAAGGGATAGAGGAAACAAGAGGAAGAAGTAGACATTTGGAGCAAAGTTAAAGAAGACGCACAAATGCGGACTGTTAGGGTTGAAGATGCTTAACCGGGATCAATTCGATGCACGAAGCTAGGGCAAGGCAGTAAAATAACACGAAGAAATGCGGGCCGTAAGGTCAAACCTGCGACCCACATTTTATAAAAAACGTTATGCACTGCTTTCCAAACGCCATAGAACTGCGGTTTGAAACAATGCGTGGGAGAAATGGCCCAAACGGGTCCTTAATATAAATGACACCCGTTGAAGAAAGAGTTTTTATTGAAGGAGATTTAAATGGACATGTCGGTAAAGTGATGGAAGATTTTAGAATTATTCATGGTGGCTACGTTTTGGAATGATTAATGAAGAAAGTATAATCATATTAGATTTTACTTTAGCGTGTGATTTTGTTATTATTAATACTTTATTCAAAGATAATAAGGAGGCTCTATATATGATTTTTGCTGATTTAGAAAAAGCTTATGATAAAGTTCCAAGAGATATCCTTTGGAGAATTATGGAGAAGAATCATGTTGATATGACTTATTTTCAAGTCATTAAAGATATCTATACAATAACTGTTACTTGTGTTCATACAGGAGGATTGACCAAATATTTTCTTATTTATGTTGGTTTACATTAGGAATCGGCTTTAAGTCCATATCTTTTTGCTTTAGTTTTGGTTGGCCTTACTGGACACTTACAGGAGGATGTACCTTGGTGTTTGCTTATTGCTGATTATATCATTTTGTGGATAAGACGAGAAAAAGCTTGAATTACGGAGTTCTACCTTGGAGTGAAAAGGACTTCATTTGAGTAGAACCAAAACTGAAGACATGGAACGTAATTTTAGTAGTAGTAGCTATAGTGATAGGAATGTAACTTTGGGTGATCAAATTATTAAAAGGTGTGAATACTTTAGATATCTCGGGTCTATTGTTCAAAGTGATGGTGATATTGATGGTGATGTTTTTAGTAGAATTCAAGTTGGTTGGTTGAAGTGGAGGATTGCTTTGGGCCTATTGTGTGATAGAATAGTACCGCTTAGATTGAAAAGAAAATTTTATAAGATGGTGGTGAGACCTGCATTGCTATATGGCGCTGAATGCTGACCTTTAAAAGAGAAGCATAAAATTAAGTGTTGCCGAGATGAGAATGATTAGGTGGATGAGTGGTTTTACACTTAGAGATAAATGCAAAATGAATATATCCATGATATGGTGTAGCTCCAGTGACAGACGAAATTAGAGAGAGTCGTCTTAGATGGTTTGGTCACATTAAACATCGACCATCTGATGATCCGATTAGTAGAGTAGATGTTTTAGATTCGACTTATGTTAAGAAAAACAAAGGTAGACCTAGGGCATATTGTATAAAAAATGATCTTAATTCATTAGAATTAAATGAAAATATGACACTAAATAGGATGTAATGGAAAAAAAAGAATTCATGTAGCTGACCCCACTTAGTGGGATAAAGGTATTTTTTTGTTGTTGTTGTTGTTGTTGTAATACTTTATTCAAAAAAAGAGATGGGCATATTTATTCAAAAAAAGAGATGGGCATATTATTATTTATAAGATTAGATCTAATAAAACCAAAATTGATTTTTCTTATTAGAAGAAGAGATTGTCGAGAATGTAAAGATTGTAGGGTCATTCCAAGTGAAGATTTAAGTACTCAACATGGATCATTAGTTTTAGATTTTAGTATGATAATAAGTACTAGGAATCATGTTGTAGAATTAGATGTGGCACCTAAATGACACAAACAAAATTATTCTTGTGAGTAAACTTCAAGATTTCAAGATTTGGGATGTTCTTGAAGAAGCAAATTCTATGTGGGATAAATTAACCAATACTATTAAACAAGCGACAAAAGATGTATTTGGAGAATCAAAAAAAAAAATTTCTAGAAATAAAAGGTAATTGGTGGTGGAATAATAATGTGTAAGAAAAGATAAAATATAAGAAGTTATGCTATAAAAATTGGTTTAAATATATAAGCTTAGAGAATTGGGAATATGAAATGGCCCGTAGGTACTCAAGAGAACAAGCTGTGATGCTAAAACTTCTGTTTTGAATAATCTTTATAATAAATTAGATACTAAAGAGGGTGAAAAATATATATATATAAGCTAGTCAAACAAAGATGAGAAAAAAGTAAAGATTTAACTCAAGATGAAAATCAAAAAGTATTTTTCTTAGGAAAAGATATTCAACATAGGTGGCTGAGTTATTTTGATAAACTTTTTAATGAAGTTTCTGAAAATACAATTAACCTTACTGATCTTAATATCGTTAATAACAACAAAATATTTCATTTTTACCGTCAAATTAGTAAAAAAGAAGTTGAAGAGGATTTAAAGAAAACCAACGGTGGAAAGTCTATAGGACTTAATGATATCCCAATTGAAGTGTGGAAATATATAGTAGATTTGTGAATTTCTTGGCTTACTAAACTCTTTAGTACTATTTTAAAAACTAAAAAGATGTTTGAGGAGTGGAGGAAGAGTATTTGGATTCTCATTTTAAGAATAAAGGGGATGCACAAGAGTGCAAATTATAGAGGAATTAAACTGATGTGTCATACTTTAAAATTATGAGAGAGGGTAATTGAACATAGGTTAAGACGTATTACAAAGATTTTTCATAATAAATTTAGATTTATGTCGGCAGGTCTACTATGGAAGCTATACATTTTTTTAGAGGTTTAATGGAGAAGTTTAGAGAGAATAAGGAGGATCTACATATGATTTTTATTGATATAGAAAAAGCTTACGATAAGTTCCAAGGAATATACTTTGGAGAGTTCTAGAGAAGAATGGTGTTGATATGACTTATATTCAAGTCATTAAATATGCATACTAGAGCTGTTACTTGTGTTCGAATAAAAAGATGATATACCAAATATTTTCCTATTTTAGTTGGATTACATCATAGATCGGCTTTAAGCCCATATCTTTTTGCTTTAGTTCTGGATGCTCTTACTGGATATTTACAGGATGATGTACCTTAGTGTATGCTTTTCGCTGATGATATCCTTCTCGTGGATAAATCTGGAGAGAAAGCTCAGGAAAAACTTAAATTATGAAGGTCTACATTGGAGTCTAAAGGCCTTCGTTTGATTAGAACTAAAACTGAATACATGGAATGTAATCATGGAATGTAATTTAGTAGTAGTAACTTTAGTGATAGAGTTGTAACTATGTGTGATCAAATTATTAAAAGATGTGAACGCTTTAGATATCTCAGATCTATTGTTCAAAGTGTAGTGATATAGATGGTAATGTTATTAGTAGAATTCAAGTTGGTTGGTTGAAGTGGAGGAATGCTTCGAGCCTATTGTGTGATAGAAAAGTACCGTTTGGACTGAAACGAAAATCCTGTAAGATGGTGGTGAGACCTGCTATGCTCTACGGCTCTAAATGTTGGCCTTTAAAATGGAAGCATAAAAGTAAGGTGTTGCCGAGATGAGAATGCTTAGGTGGATGTGTGGGTTTACACTTAGAGACAAAATGCGAAATGAATATATCTGTGATAGGGTTGGTATAGCTCTAACAGAGGACAAAACTAGAAGAGTTGTCTTAGATGGTTTGGTCACATTAAACATCGACACATTAAACAGGTTTGGTCACATTAAACATCGACCATCTGATGATTCGATTAGGGGAGTAGATGTTTTAGATTTGACTTATGTTAAGAAAGACAGAGGTAGACCTAGAAAGACTTCGGCATATTTGTATAAAAAATGATCTTAATTTATTAGAGTTAAATGAAAATGACACTCAATAGGATGCAATGGAGAAAGAATCATGTAGCCGACCCAATTTAGTGGGATAAAGGTTTGTTGTTGTTGTTTTTGTATATTATTATTCCACCAACTATTTTTATTTATAAAAAAATTTTCTTTTGATTCTCCATGTACATTTTTTTGTCTTGTTTGACGGTGATTGTTGCTTTATCCTACATAGAATTAGCTTCTTCATAAACATTCCATTTATTAAAATCTTGAAGTTTACTTATAAAAATAATTTTATTTGTTTTTTTTAGGTATCCTCATCTAATTTTATGATAATATTTCATTGCATTTTTATATTTCAAAACCTCTTCTTAAAATACAGAACTAATATCAATGTTGAGTACTTAAATTTTCACTTGGAATGATCTTACAATATTTACATTCAGGATGATCTCTTTTTTTATAAAAAATAATAATGCGTTTTATTATATCTATTCTTATAAGTAATAATATACTTATCTTTTTTTTTTAAAATAAAGTATTAACAATAACAAAATCACAAACTAAAACAAAATTTATCATGGTATTGTCTTCTTCATTAATCACTCTAAAACCATAGTCACCATGAATATTGCTAGAATTTTCTACCACTTCACAACAAGCCTATTTAAATCTCCTCAAATGAGAATTCTTTCTTCAAGATGTATCATTTTGAGCCTATATCTAAACCTGCATGACAACACATACACATATACCATTAAAATCTTAGTATCAACAATAATCTTTAGGGTTATAATTCTATCTCAAATTCTATTAATTTTTATAATATTACCTTTCAAACTCTTATTTATAATTACACATACATCATTTCCAGTGTGACTCTTACCTGAATACTAAAATTTAAAACCTAAGTTATCTGTCTTCTTAGCCTTTTCTCCAACCCATTTAATTTCTCGAATGCATAATATTTATCTTTGTGTAAATCATAATATCTACTAATTCTATTTATAGATCTTTGAGAGTACCTATATTTTAAGATTCTATCTTGATATTAGTTTCATTTGACTAACTTCTCCACCCATATCTGTCTATTATGAAACATTTATTTTTTTGACACTATACCCGGGTGCCGGTGGAACGGCTCATGCACATTTTTACTATATTCAGGCTATAAAGCATGTCGTTTCCACAGAATGCTCTAGCATTTACACAATGATTTAAAAGATTCATATCATGATTTTTTTACCAATATTTTATGCTGGTTTTCAACTACTTAACACAACCCTCCACTTTTCATCTTTGGGGCTTTGGACCCGACAATGACAATATATTTCTTTTTCTACTCTAATTAGCAATATTTAATATAAAATTAAGAATGATAATTGAAGTTTTAGAGAACTTCAAATACTTAAATTTCTATGGATACTTTTTTATTTATTCATTTTTTAGCTTGTGCTAGATGCGCTAGTCTTATTTTTATTTATTCATTGAAGAAATCAACATTTAGACTTTTTTGTTGTAACTCAGATGATGTGACCTTAATTTCATCATTTGATGAGATCCTTAAAACTCTTTCTCTTCAAATTATTATACTTCAATTTCTTGTTTTACTTGTTGTATATCGAGCAATTTGAAGTTATTTCATTAGGCGATTTATCAACTTGATTATATATGAATCAATTACGCTTACATTCAGATGACGAGTAGAAGTCTTAATATTTTAACGACAAAATATTGTAACTTTGAAGTGTTATCATCAAAGTGAATCTATCACATTTGAAATAAAATAATATAGTTAGAACTAAAAAACTTAGAAATTGGAAGGTCGATATCTATTTCAATAAAAAAATTAAGTATTAAAAAATACATGAAGAAAGTTTTGCAACTACATATATAGATTCCGTAGCCCAAAAAATCTTCTTTTCTTCCTAAATAGAAAAATTTGCATATTAATAATCGCCCTCTCAGTTGGGTCTATAATTAGCATATTCATACAATGACATAGCCCAACTAGATTTCATTATTGATTGACTTGCTCTCATCATATTGGAGTTGAGAGTCAAGGAAATATTCTACAACATGCAAAAGATAGTAGAGCTAAAGCTCCCATTTCTCTTCAATGACTAGGTTATGTGCTACTAATTTTTTGACCTCATTTATTCATTGTCAATAGCTGCATTCACCATTCTAAAAACTTGAACAATGATTTTGTGGTTGTAATTGCATATGTGGCGCTCGATCAAAATCTTTGAGTTAAAATAATTTTTTTGAACTCAGTTTCATTCAGCTTTATTTGCCCATGCATAACTAAGCTATTAAGTGGAAATGAATATTGTCTCTAATGGTTGTCTAACTTCTAACATGCTTTGTATTGTAGCAAATCTTTCTATAGTAGGGCATAGGAGTCATTCCTTTGAAAACTTTCTTATTAAAGACAATATACAACAATTATTAAAGAATTTTTTATTATTCTTTTTAATTTTCATCAGGGCATTTTTATATTCGTGGCAAGCCATCAAATTTGTGTAAATTTAGGTTTATCAATGTGTTTAGTATAGATATTTTTTATTCTCCATTAACTTATTGCCCACTATCTTATAAGCACTAGTATTATTTATTATAACCTAAACCGCCAAATGTTCTTCTATCCCCTCTATCACTTCATGAAGCAGTCCAAAATGAACATTATATCATTCACTTAATCAGATGCTTATATAGATATAAAAAAAGTAGCGCCGTAGGCATTATTTTTCAAAATGTTGATTAAAATTTTATTCTTTATTTTGGACCATTCATCATGCATGGTTGCCAGTCTAGTCTGACTCCATCTTTTTAATCCTCTCTATATTTTTCTTTACATTACACCGCTTCTGTCTAAATGCCTATTTTTCAAATCATACATGGACAGTGAGAATGTCAAACCATCACCGTAAGTAACATGAAATATATCATATTATAGTTCGGAGGGGAGGCTATTACATTGAACGGGGAAACATTCTCATAGAAAAATAATCCAATATCCATGCAAACACGCACACGTGTTTCTTTGGCATGCTCTAGTAATTGCCTCCTCCCCATAACCCCTGTTATACTTCACTTTTATCATAAAGTGAACCAAAGAACTTTTGCTGTCTCTCACTACATTTCATTATACTCTTCCTTCTCTCATCTCCCCCCACCAGTCGGCCTTTATTAAGGGATGTGATATTTCTGACAATATACTCTTAGCCCAGGAAATTTTGCAGGATCTTGATAAAAAATGCAAGGGTGACAATCTTGTTATCAAATTAGATATCAAGTCAAATTAGATATCAAGAAGGCCTTTGATACAATTAATTGAGATTTCATCAACGTTTTGAAGGCTAGTTTGCATCCTGATTAAAAGATGGTTGGCCAACAATTATTATTCCGTGCTGGTTAACGGTAATTCTTATGGCTTTTTCACTGCTTGTCGTGGCATTAAACAGGGGGACCCTTTTTCCCCTATTATTTTCATTCTAGCTTTCGATTATTTATCCAGGATGCTCAATCATTTCCAGCTGTTACACCTTCACACACAATTTTCCCATAAGGCCAAAATAATGGTTCCCACTTTGCATATGCAGATAATGTTATTATTTTTGCTAATGCCTCTAAACTCGCTATAAAACTTCCTTTTTTCTTCTATCTCTTAAAGGATTTCCAGAATTGTTCTGGACTCTTTAATTGTGACAAGTGCCAGATATTTTTTGGCAAGCATGTTTAGCAACATCATATTCATTGGGGAGTTGCCTATACAGTCTTTCATCATGCCTCTCCCTCTTATATATCTAGGGGTTAATTTGATTAGGGGAAGGAGGAAAAAAATTCATATGGATGATGTTATTGATAAAATCAAGCGTAAAATTAACGATTGGAGAAATATTTTCCTTTATACTGTGGGCAGGATTTTTTTGCTATCTAGTGTTCTTCAGAGTATTCCACTATATGTTTTGCAGACGTTTAATCCAAAAAAAAGTGCTATCGATATCATGGAGAGGCTTTTTAATAAATTCCTTTGGATGGGGAATGATGCTAAGAGGATTTGGGGCTCTTCGCATAAGGTCTGTAAGCCTAAGAAGATTGGCGGGATTGGCTTTAAAGCTTTGAAACATATGGTGGAAATAAACCTTTGTAAACTTTGGTTTAAATTTAGATTGGGCTCATCTCTATGAGCTTCTTTTATGCATCATAAATATTGTGGATGGCTGTCGGAAATGTGGCTGTCAGAAATGTCAGGGGGGCTCCCCCCTCCTCGGGTTTTGTTAAAGTTAATGTGGATGGCTGTTGGAATCCTTTTTATGCTGCGGTTGGGGGCATTTTTAGAAATTATGAGGGTAGATGTCTTTGCTACTTCACCTCTCCTGTTGCCGCTGACAACCCATTAGCCACGGAATGTTGGGGGGTTTTTCTGGCTTTAATGGTGGCAAGTGTTTTCAATTTTCATACAATTAAGGTGGAGATCGATTCTAAAATGCTCTATGATATACTTTTGAGAATCTATCCCCCCTTATGGGATATAATTTGCACTTTTAAATGTATTTTAGCGTTAATGGCTGCAAGACAATTAGAAGTAAATTGGAAATTCATTTCTAGAGAGGGCAACTCCCTTGCTAATTGGTTAGCCAAACATCCAGGGGAGGTCTGTCACGTTGGCATTTATCCTCCTGCTTCACTCAGATGTCTTCTCACTGGGGACAATTTGAATCTGCCATATGTTTGAATTTAAATTTTGGTGCTGCTTGGCTTTACCACTAAGGGCCTTATTTCTGTATGGTGGTTGGGGTTTGCACTTCTCCCCTTGCGGGATTTTTATTTTGTTTGGCAGGTCTCTTCGGTTTGCAGCATGCCTGGTTTTGTCTCCTTGTCTGTTCTCACTGTTTCCGCTGATCTACTGCCGTTTTGGTTTTCTTTGGTTTTCTCTGCTCTGATCTCCAAATTTCCTAAGGTTCTTGTTACTCGCGGGAGTGCTCTCGGAGAATTACTACCAACCTGAAGACAATTTTTTGTACATTTTCTTTCTCTTTACATGTTAAGCAATACATGAATACAGGTTTACTTAGTTTTGAGTTTTGTTCTTTGGTTTTGGGTATACCTGTAATTTTTGGTGATTTCTTTTGTGTGAGTTGTACTGTGGGGAGATGAACCTCTAGGGGTGTGTTCAAACGTATTTTTTGCTTTCATAGTTAGGGATCCTCCCCCCCTCCAATTTCTATACCTTTTCTTTTATTTACGCGTAGATATATATATATTTCTTTTTGAAAAAGCCCAAGGGCATATATATTAATACGGAAAAATACAAAAATCTTGTATGAGAGGGTCTAAAAAGAAGTCCAACTCACACAATGCAATGCACACAAAACTCAAATAAAGAAAAAATACATAAAGTAAAAAACCAAAAAGCCAAAAAGGGCGCAAAAGTGTTAGGGTCGTCCCACTTTAGTCCTCCCTCTGCCTCTAGTTCTTGGAAGTGAGTCGGCTAACAAATTGGAAAGATGAGTACCATTGCCCGTAGTAACTAAAGTATCATTCATTAGATTTCTAAGCTCAAGTAGGTCTTCATTCTTCTTCTTCCTCCTGGATGTGTAGACCTGTCATTCCTCATCCGATGATTGACTCATCTGATCAGTAGATTCCAATGTTGGCCGGACAGGTGTAGGCTGTTGCACATCACGTCCCCATGAGCCTGAGTAACATTAACAGCTTGGTCAACAGTGAAGCAGTAAAAGTATTGCCACTTATATTATCGGTGATATCTAGGGCAGGCGGGGTCTGAAGACTCACCCTCTCCCCTAGGATCTACAACTGGGGACTGAAAGACAGTCATATTACCTGCGAGAATAGTGACGTCATCTGGGGTAATCTTTTGATGATCAAGAGTGTCAATAACTTGGAGTTTATCAGGAGGAGATGAAATCGCTGCCTATGGCAGAATACTATGCTTTTTGGTCTGAGTTGGAGGTGTAGATGGTGGCATTGAAAACTGGAGTGACCTACCATATGAAAATTTGAACAATACGAGGAAAAAAGACTCAATCACTACATTTTGTCAATATCCATGATGTCGTGTGCCCAACCAAATTTCCTCAGAGGCGGGTGAAGTGACGTCTCTTTCGACAACTACTCTGGCTTTAGATGGACGGGAAATATTAAAAGTAGGAATGTCTGTTTTGCGTGGCTTTCTATTAGTTGAGGCAATAAAGCATGACATTTTTTGAGTAAAATAATGAAATTTCAAACCAGGAAGGCGAATCTAAACCGTAATGATTGATTGTTCAATCTGTGGATCAAATCCATAGACTATTTTAGAATCTTCATTGCTCTTTTATCAATCCAGATTATCCTTCGAACAAATAAACGTGTGTAATCATCTTCATTATTTAGTTGTATAAGAATGTGTCTTCCATCTAACAGTACAATTTTTCACTCCCTAACAAGGTGCATAAACTCAAATTCGTTACGAATCAGCTACATTTTGGGATGACCATACAGAAATTTTCCGACCAAATTCATTAGACAGGATGAAGCAAGTCGAATACCTTCAGCTTCTGTAAAAAAGATAGCAAGCTTCCCATTCTTCCTACCAAGTTTCTTGATGTCCTCCGCCCACTCAAATGAAAGACGGAAAGAGCACGATTTAGTTTTATCTGAGGCGTGGACACCCGCAAGTGCAGTAGCATAAGATCTGTCGGAAGCCATGGAGGTGCGGGGTAGCAGAGTAGAGAACGGAAACCCGGAGCAGGAGCGAAAGCCCCTGCGATCTCAGAGCAAGTAGGAAAGAGCGGCGAAGCCCCTGCGATCAACTCGAGCTCGAGGACGACACAGCCATCGCGGCCCAAGGCACGAGTAGAGACGCAGAGCAGAAACAAAGCCGATGTGCGAGAAGAGACGCACGAGCAGAAACAAAACTGAAACAGGGTGCAGGAGCGGCGAAGCCCCTGCGATCAGTTAGAGCCTGAGGGCGACGCAGCCGACGCACGAGCAGAAACACAGTCGACTTGCGACGAGCAGAAATGAAGTCGACGTGCGACGTCGAGAGAGATTAGATCGAAGATAAGCTACTCAACTAGGGATCACCATGGCGAAACCTAGCAGATATATATATATATATAGAGAGAGAGAGAGAGAGAGAGAGAGAAGCACACACACACACACACACTAAGTAGACAGGTCCTCCCTAACTCAAAAGAACAAAACAAACTCTGCCAGAAATTAATAACTAATTACAAAAGTGACGCCAGCCAACACAGCTCCTGCGTCAACTATGAAGAGGTTTGTTTTATTGAATGGTTAACTTTTGAGTTCATTGCTCTTCTATGTTTAGGCCAGGACAATTAACAATTCATTTTTTAGCTAATTTGACCTTTGTTTAAGATCTACTTGAAATCATTCAATTTGATCTTGAGCTGAGCTAATCCTAGTTATAGGCTTGACTTAATTTGGTCTAGATTTGAGCCAGCACACACTTACACATTGGTTCAATTCACACACATACAGTGTTTTAATTCAAATTTGATTCAAGTCATGGTGAACGCACACGCATATATGTATTGGTTTAGTTTTAGTTTGATTCTAGTCAAGGCGAGTAATAAGTTGGCAGAGGCAAAAGGCTAGCATGGGCGAGCGTGTGACAATGAAGGTTAGTACGGATGCAGAGAAATTGGCAACGAGACATCAATGGCAGGACACATGCATGTGTAAATGAAAGACGTGTAAATCCATGCAAATGGCTGAAAAGGTTGAACAAGTACTGTTCCAATAATACAACATCAGCTTATGTTGAATTGACTTTTGGAAAAAAGAGTTGAAACGATTTTTATACGGATATAATAAAAAATAATGAACTAGTATATGACTTCAAGTGTGAACATCATTTCAGATTTGATGGAGATAAAATCAAGGCAACATGAGTATTTAAAATAAATATTTATTGCATGTCTTGATGTAAAAACATCTGTGAAACATGACTTAATTTTTAAAGAAATATGTAACTTGATTCTTCAAAACTTCTGCCTACTAATGTTTAGTATATTTTAATTTTTAAAATGATTTTTTTTGAATTTTATGAACTGGATTTTGAGTATTGTGATTTAAGGGACAAACTTCAAGTACGTGACACATGACCTCTAATGACTGTAATTGACATTGAAAATAATTGAAATAAATATCTTGAGCTCTAATATCCTCACTTGATATGCTTAAGCTTACTTAACTTTTTTCTCGAAAGAAGTGATTGTTCATTATGCATGTGTACCGTGTAGTTTTTCAAATTGTTTGGTGATCCTGAAGACAGTCACTGAAGACTCTAGCAACATTAACTTCAATTATCTTAGAGGCTCGTTGGCTGACCTCAATCCGAGCCAAAAACTGATTTGATTTTGAAATGTTCTTTGATTGATGAGCCAAATTCACAAACCTAATCTACGTTTGAGTTCAGGGGAATGATCCATTAGAAAATAGACCTTTTATTTTAGCATTTTCATTTTTTCACCAAAATTGATGAAAAACTTCTGCTTAAAAAAGCAGTGCCAGCTGAACATATCCGAAACGATTGATCCAAGTCAGTTTTGACTGAATTCTAGAACCATCCTCATATGATGAAATTTTCATCCAGTTTGTCTATTTAGTCTGTTAAGCTAAGTCTGAAAAGCACTTAATATCTCATGATAGATCACCATGGAGATGGAAGACAAACACATTCCATGGCAGAATGGTAGATTGGCGGCTGAGATTTTCCAGTTTCATGATTCTGCACTTAACCTGGCTCATGATATATCTCTGTAGTCGGAAGGAAAGACAACGTTTTTTTTTTTTTTTATTTTGACGTTGTCCACCCTATCTCTATGGCCACCTTGTTTTTTATTCTTGTTGAAGTTTCTTATTTATTGGGAATCAAAATTAGCTCTCTTGCAGCAATGTCAAGGCCCAACCTGGGATTTGGAATTAATAAAGGCCGGAACAGACGATAGGACAGTGGGACGGTAGGATGGTGGAACTAAATTTATTATCATTCTATTTCTATAACTAACAGTTTAATATCAAAATATTAATTGAAATTGCCACTAAAGAAAGTTGTTTTAATTAACAGTTAAAGTTGCCTTTCTGGTTACCGACCTCTTCTTTTGGACACATTGACTCCTCTAGTATTCATCTTATTTAAAAGCTTAAACTTAAAAAAATATTAAAGCGTATAATAAGTTATCTAAAGATAACCTAGGAGCAATCACACTTTTATACTAGAGTAACCCAAAGAAAAAAAATAATATGTTTGCTGGTCTTTCAAAAATCACTCTAAAGATCATATAATAATCTTAATGTATGTGTCTATGATGTTTACTAAATGGAAATAACTTGAACTTCTATACGCATTAAGTTTAATTGTACTATTAAAAGTGTAATCTTTAACTTTATTTTTACATCATGCTATTAACGTTCACATCTGTCTTAGGACATCAAAATATAACCTAATACACCTCTAACCGATATTATCCCATCGACAAAGCGGTTCAAGTTCTAATTTACATGAGTAAAAAAGGTGCCAACTCGCCCTTGGCAAATACTCTTCTATCGACACAACATTTAGTGATCTAAACATTATACTTGTCTGGAGTGGTAGAATAACATCTACACGCGCGGGGACACTGACGTCCCCTACCTGTACCATAAAGAGGTGAACTACTCTTAACATGAACATACAAGTATTCATAGATATAGTACTTCATTCTTCGTATCATACATTCTTATGAGACATCTTATGACAATTTATAATTATCGACCAATAAAATGTACATTTACTAAATCTATAGGTCATTTAAAAAAATTGATATATGCACATATACTAGAATCCACACACATGTAGTAATGTGACATCTTATTAGAAAAACTGTAATGCAGTGATATTTTATTAGGAAAACTGTGTTGCAAACTATTTATACAACTGTTTTAACATGTATATTTTATCACTAACGATATAAAGAATAAAAAATATTTTAATTTCATTGACATAAGGTATAATAGTGAAAAATTGCAAGCATGAATATATTAAAAAAAGAAATATCACTTTAATTTAAAAGCATAATTACTCACTTTTAATGTCAAAATTTTCTTCTTCCGCCAAACAGAACTGCTAGAGCTTTATTCCTATTTAATTAAACCTATTATTAATATTTTAATACACAATATATATATGTAATAGATTTATTAATTAAAATAAATAAACTAATATTTATCTCAAATATCTCGATCGTTTGCACAAATATTGATCTCTATCTCCATTCAATTTAAGACTTTAATAGCTTCAACCTAGAATTTAAAAACACACAATCAACATTTAAAGAATAAACTTGAATATATATTCTTTTATATAAAATTCATTAATTAAAATATATAATAAACCTAATTCTTACATTTTTGTTTGCTCGACTTCCCTAAACTGCTTGCGCGAGCTTTGCTTGCTATCTTTCTTCTTGTTCCTTCGAACTCTTCTTCCTTCTCTTTCTCTGCACATGAGATTCAACTCCTACCCACATGCATGCGCCTTCTCCTCCTCTTTCTTTTCATGCAAGCACAACGTTGTTTCCTCCTTTCGTTTCTTCTTCTTTCATGCAATGATCTCTTCCAACACACTAGGGCACGAGCTCCTCATGTAACTTGAGAACTCCCTCGCTTCCTCCTATGTCTTTCTTTGGCTAGGGTTCGACACGACAGTGATGTCGCACTCGAGGCTCAGCTTCCCCTTTCTCCCGCACAAAGGCTTTGCTCCACTTCAAGGCTTGGTCGGTTTTCCTCCTTCACTCACAAAGTTGCTTGCCTCCCTTCACAGCTAGTGCACAACATCGAATCTTACGTAAAAAAAACACGCGACCCCTCTCCTTTCTTTTTCTTCTTTCACGACAACACTCTCCTCCACTTCCCCTCTCGCCAGGGCTGTCAAAACGGAAAAAAAATATTACATGCAGACTCCGCATGCACAACTGCTTGCGGAGTCCAATCTCCAGCTGACACGTGGAAGGTCGGACCACCTACATAAAAAATGAAAACACGCGACCCGACCCAATCTGCATTATTTATCCTTAACTCCGTGTTATATGAATATTTTCTTGCGTTATTCTAAATATTTTTCGCATTATTCATATATTATTAGTGTGTTATTGAGGTGATTTTGAGATGTTATTGTTCTTTAAACAACAATACCAACTTAAAATGACCTCCATAACAAATGAATAACATATCAGTAGAAGTTTTCATCTTGTCATTGGATTGTATCACATCAATAATATATCAATAACACATGAATAACACACCAATAACATATTAAAAGCAACGGCTGAGGTGATTTTGAGATGTTATTGTTCTTTAAACAACAACACCAACTCAAAATCAACTTTATAACACATGACTATCACACCAGTAAAAATTTTCATCTTATCATTGGATTTTATCACATCAATAAGACATGAATAACACATGAATAACACACCAATAACACATTAAAGACAGTGAATACGGTGATTTTGTGATGTTATTTTTCTTTAAATAACAATAACAACTCAAAATAACTTTCATAACACATTAATAACGCATTAGTAAAAGTTTTTATCTTGTCATTTGGTTGAACCACCTCAATAACGCACTAATAATACATAAATAACATGAAAAATATTCATAATAACGTGAGAGAATATTCCTATGCGATGAAATATTCCTATAAGACCTTGGTCTGGTCGGGTCGCGCAGTTTTGTTTTTTTTTCATTTTTTATGTAAGTGGGCTGACCTTCCACAGTTCCACGTATCAGCTCAAGATTAGACTCCACAAGCAGCTCTGCATGTAATATTTTTTTCTCAAAACGACCCGTTGTTGACGAACAGTTCGTGTTTGGCTCGTTAAGTAGCTCGTGTTCAATTCGTTCGCTAAAGAAAAGAGTCGAGCATGAACAATTTTTCAACGCTCGATACATAAACGAGCCGAACACGATTCGTTCGTGGTCGACTCATTTTGGCTCAAAATAATTAAATTATATATAAATAAATAAATAAATATATATATATATATATAATTGATGAATATTATTTTTAAATAATTTAAATGACTACAAGACTACAAGGATTTATAAACTATTAAAATTATTTAAAAATAGAATAAAAATACATTAAATTCTATGTAGATGAATATTTTAATATAAATAATAAAATTTAAATCTCGCCCCTACACTTAACATATTATGACTACGTAACCACAGATGTCAAAACGACTCGTGGTTCTCGAACAGCTCGTGTTCAGCTCTTTAAGCAAAAGTGCTGAACAGGAATAATTTTTTTGCGCTCAATATATTAACAAATCGAACACGAACAACTGTATTTTTTAATGAGCTGAATATGAACCGAGCCTGGACTCGCTCAAGCTCAGCTCGTTACACTCCTACTTCTCGCTCTCACGTTCGCTTTGTTTCTTCCAATCTTCCACTTCTCCAATTCAATGAAAGTGTAACTTATTCCTCACTTACGGTCGAAACGATTGGTCGAGCCGACACTAAACCATTAAAACTTCTTTTCATTTATTATTTCTTATTTATTTATTTTTCAGTTATTACAAGCTAAAACTTTAACCTACATCATAAAGTTTTCTATTGGTTTAGATGTTGTCTTGCATTTACGTTTGCAATATATGATATCAATGCAGATGTATGAAGGACATTATAATTCCATCAGTCTTGTAGTTTTTCCTTGTAAAAATGTTGTTTTGGTCTGTTGTATTTAATCCGGTGTTCCATTTTGTAAATTACCTTTGTTATTTGAGAAGCCACACTAATTTCTTTTTCCCTGAAACTGTGCCACAGGTCTGCATACATTTTGAAGCAAGAAAGTTTGCTGCCATCGTATAAAGCATTTCTTAATAGGCATGGTGGAAAGGCAGCTGTAATTTTACAAAGAGTCAAAGAAATCGCAACTGGCACACCCTTCACAAACTTGGATGAAGTTGAGAAGCTCTACAAGTTCATGGGCGTAGTTCTAAAACTAGACCCAAAAATGAAAGTTCCATGTTCAGTACGCACTTTTCACATTGTTTCCACCTTCTAAGTTACTTGAGCCAAAATTTCTTATTTCTTATTTATGAATTTTTAAAGTTTTTCTTTTGGATTTGTGATTTAATCAGATAGAGGTTGAATATGATATTAACCAAACATCTACCATGATAAATATAATTAGTATTAGGACATGGTTGGTATTGAGTTTGGTTGATTTTTTGCCAAAGTATGAAGATGTGCAACATAAGAGATGACATGCTTTTTAGATGAAAACTAGGTAATTGCAATAATTGCAATTTATTTTGCTTGAAGTTGTTGAGGATTGGATGATGAAGGAACTTTTATGATTGAACACCAATCATGTGATCTTAACCACATTCTTCTTTTGAATTCCTTTCAACTAAATTAGAAGAAGCCTTGGATATCAAATTGATAAATTAAAATATAATAGTCATACTGATTCCCATTAGAAGTTTTGTCACCTAGCCTGGATCTTTTTTATTACATTTCAATTTCTAGGTTTGAATCTATTGCGGAAAATGACAACATTGTCTTGCTCCTAATCTGAAACTGTTTTCACAATTTTATAATAATATTCTTTAGTTTTATTCTTTCGAAGAGAATTTAGAAATTTTTTTATTTTTGCATACTTATTATTATTTTAATCGATTTGCTTCTTACTAGCTCCTGTGGGTATTGGAAATTTTGTACAAAAGTGAATACAGTATATCTACTAGAATGATAAGTTTCTTTGGGTTATAACCATAAACAATTTTGAATGCTATTTCTGAGTTGTCATAAATAAATGACCAAACTTGGGAGTAGGTATCTGCAACTTTCAAGTGGTAATTATTTTACCCACTAAATGTCTTAGCAAATGGCTTAAGGATATGTTCACAACTTCCAACTGACCATCTATTTGGCAGTACAACGCAAATTAAAAGTTTAGTTGCATCTCGCATGTAGTTTCCATATTGTTCTCCAAAACTATGAAACGAATCTATGCTATGGTGGATGATACTCTTATAGTTCAATAATTTCCTTGAAGAAGTGTAGTTATATTAGAGGCATCATCAGCTTTTAAGTGGCAAGAAGTATATCATTTTGGAGAACCTATCAACAACGAAAAAAGTACTATCATATTCTAGTCGGGATTTCGGTAAGCCATGTTGTTAGGGGACAGGGAGGGAAATCTACTTGTTCTTTTCTTAATTGTTTTGATAATGCTACAAATGATAAAATGACCAATGATGGGCTCTACTTCTCTTTGTGGGAATGGGCAAAAAAACTTAGATTTTACTTGATTAATCATTTTACTCTTTTCGTAATGTCCCACTAGATCTCTTGAGTATAGTTTAGTCATATATAAATCTCATAGAGATGATCTAGAGATGCCAAGTTTTTTCTCATGATAAAGATGGGCATGAAAAACAAAGAACTTGTTAGCTAGAGCAAAAGGTTAGGTGTTCAATATAATAATTTTTTATTCTAAGCCATGATATCTACTATTCTTAAGAGGAACTGGACTAAAGTAATTAGGGGAAGTGCATCAACAAATTTGATCTTTGTATCATGTTTGTACTTCAGAAATTATGAATATTTATGAAGCAATTCTATACATTTACATGCTTGTGATTGCTTATTATAGATGTTGATGAAATTAAGATCATAACAGTTTGGATGTAAAACTAATTCATTAGGCATAAAGTAATTTCGTCAATGTTCAAGGGATTGCTGGATGCTATATAATTCTGTCATAAGTAGAGTGTAGCATAATCTGACATTATTTAATTTTTCATTAAAGGATGCAATAGAGTAATTTTTTTTAATTAGAACGCTGCTAAAAGTTATCCTAGAGGTATCATAATAAACTTAAAATTCGGCAAATATAGGTTATTTAAAAATAATTGAGCTGTTTATGAGGATTTTAATTTGATCAAATGATTTAGCAATAGTGGTGATCCATAGAAACTTGTTCCTTCTGAGTATTTGTGATTGAGGCCATGATAGCACTTAAATCTTTAAAAGACGGTCAAATCATGAAAAAATTTAATATTGGTGAATGATTTTGGTTTTGCTTACTCTATGTTTAACTTGACTTCGGCAAAGGCATGCTTTAGTTGGTTAATATAAAATATGAATTAGGAATATGATTTTCTTAAAGGAAGAAATGCTTAAATATTATTAGTGAATTCAAATTGGAAATTACAATAAAGTGATGCAGAAATATGAAATCGCAACAAAACAACATGCAACACTAGAACTAGAGTTGGATCTAGGGTGTGAGTAGTGCCGGGTAGGGTTTGACCTCCGGGATGGTGGGACGGATGCGGCAAACAAGCAAGAAACAGTAAGGCAACGGTTTTCCAGGCTTCGGACATCAAGGAAATAGCAGGCATTTTGTGGAATGACTGTCCTGGGTGCAGCGGCAGCAAAGTTGCAGTCGGAACAGCAGGGGACAGGCGGTCTGGGGTGGTGGAAGCAAGGCCTGGATGGAGGGGAAGGTGAGAGTGATGTCGGGAATGGGTAGAAGGGGATAAACATCACATCAGGAACGGGATATAGTCGGAACACCACTCAGAACTCTTGGATACAGCTCTAGAATTGAAAATGAGATGTTGACGTCTATCTCAAAGCAAAATACAACAATAACTAAAAATTCAAACCCTAATACAACATATAAATAAGTCTCCTCGAAGCAAAATACCTAATTGAAAAATAAGAAAGTAGGAAAGTACTAGCCAGGAAATAATGATAAAAGGAAACATGCTGAAAATAAGAAAGAAACTAAAAAAAAAGCGTTCGGTTTGGTTCTGCTCCGATCGCAGGAATCGGATGCCGCACTCCTCTCGGCCTCGGGATTGCGAAATCCTATACTTCTCTCGTGTCAACTTGTACATGTTGATATAAAATTTTTTAGTCCCCAAAATTTCAAATACAAGTCTAAGATCATTAAAATATTATTTTTTATTGACGCTATAGCTCTAAATATCATCAAAATAAATTATCAAGATTTTCTTAAAAAAGTTTGAGTATTTTCATCATTAATCTTATGAAGGCATTGAAAGCATTAGATGATTTGAAAGGCATGATCAGTAATTCGTATATGTTACATGATGTTTTAAAAATAATTTTTCATTTATCATTAAGCCTTATCGTAATTTGGTGTTAGCCACTTCCAACTTTTATTTTGGAGAAAATAGTTGACAAGAAATATGATCAAGCATGTCATCAAGCCTAAGGGTTGAGAATCTGTGCTTGTTTATCATATGATTAATGGTTTGGCTATCTACTCACATTCTTTAATAGCCATCTTTTTTTAGTGTAAGATGGGCAGAGGCAGATCTGAGACTACAACATTTTAGTTGTGCAAGTTAGGCAATTGAGAACCCAAGATAAAGTCATTAACATGTTAGATGTCTCTTATTGGGTGTAGCTCATTAGGGGTTAGCTCCAAAGGCTCAAATAAAATATTAGAGATGATAACATCAATGTGAATCTTTAAACGGGTGGGTGAGGGTGATGTCTTTAACATGTAATAAGTGCAATATGGAGTACAATTGTAATTGTCTTATCAACCTTTTGAAACTAAAGTGTTCAAAATGGATCATATTTGGGGGAGTCTTTTAAATTGTAGCAAATAATGTCATGGATGCTTCTAGTGCTAAGTTCAATGAAGGTATAGGGCTAATGAGCACTAGTAAAAATTGAGGCAGTGGGTCTTGCAAAAAGACATGAATGTGGAACTAGAATAGGTTGAGCTTTAAACGTTCTAGAGGAAGTTGCTTTCTTGTACTTCCTAATTATCAGAACAAAGTCGAAAGCCTATACTAAAATCTTAAGGTCTAATAATTATAATTTATTCCTCGTTTCATGTGGGTGTCCAAGAACACATTTATTGGCATGTTTTAAATTAAAATTGAATAGCTTGTCTTTGCTAGGAGGGACTTATAGATGTTCATGTAATCAGTCATATGCATGATTCCTTGTCATATAAATTAAAAGTCGACCACATAGGTGGCTTCTATTTAACCTAGAGCAATATTTGACCTTTAAGGGTTTATTCATCTCAACTTGGGTCTATTTGATTTATCCTTCTTAAGTTTCTTAGTTGAGACATTTGTTCAATAGATTTTGGTATGATCTACAATTTACATCAATGGTAAATTGATTCACTGATAATTATTCATATGGAATATATCATACCATTCAAAGAAATCCTCTATTTGGGTCAACCAAACTATGAACTTATTGGGATCATGTATTCCATAAAAATGGGGGCTTCAATTTTCATTTTGAAGCAAAGATTAGCAAGAACCCTACTATCTTGTTTATTGAGATGTAGTTAGATATGGAAGGGAGTCTTTTAAATTGTTCATCCTTTGGTTTAGGCTCGACTGAGATTTGGAGTCTGACGGTTAAAGTTTTGGGGTTGATTTTAAAGAGTTGGTAATTGTATAGCCGAAAAATGTCACATCACCAAGCCAGGATAAGCTATCGTCGGAGTCGCGCAAGCAAGAATCCCCCCTTTTTTGGCCAGTCACCTTGCTTTAGCTGGCTAGCTCCTTTGGTTGGCCACTAGCCTCTCAGGTCGGCCAGCAACCCCTCGGGTCGGCCACCCAGTTCCTTGGGTCCTCCACCAACCTCGAGTCGAGGGCCGTAACAAGCCATCCTCAGTAGTCGGCGACCCAACAACGACGTACTCCAACGCTTCAGATGATAAAAGGACCAATATATCCCTCATTGCTCCCTTTTAAATAGGGGCATAAATGTAATCCCACTTTTCCCTCTTTATTTCTTTATAAATAGAGGATCTCTTGGCATGCAAAAGATGCCCCGAAGGCTCTCTCTTACCCCTCAAGTGGGGAGATCTCTTCCCTTATCTTTCCATATGTAATCTTCAAGTTATGTGGAATAGAAGCGGTCAAAAAGCCCGGAAACACCCCTCTTTGCCCTCCTGCGGGGCAACTCTTCCTCTCTCTCTCTCTCTCTCTCTCTCTCTCTCTCTCTCTCTCTCTCTCTCTCTCTCTCTCTCTCTCTCTCTCTCTCTCTCTCTCTCTCTCTCTCAGAATCTAGCTCTATTCTTTGGGCATGATAGATTTGGGTTCAACACCCTAAAAGGTGCGGTGAGGTTGGAGCGTGCCGCTAACAATACAGACAACCGTGAAAGCCCGAGACAGAGAAACAATAAATCAAAATAAAAGAGAAAAAGAAGAAACGAAACAAGAAGAAGTTGAAGGAGATAAGATGCAACAAATCGAAAGACAAAAAAACAAAAAGAAAAAGTAAGAATATGATAAGACATAAAGTAGATGACAAGACAAAAGAATAAAAAGTTATGAAGAAAAAGACAATAAAAAAAAGGAAGAAGATTCCCTCTTACATTCAAAGGGAAGAAAGGCCCGAACATGAAAACAAAAAGAGATAAGCACTTCCTCTCTTTATTTTATTTACATATCATTCAGTAAGAAAAAAAGAGAAAAATAAATGAAAGAAAACAATAATGGAGATACATTAAAGACAAATAATAATAAAAAAAAAAGATTAAAAAAGAGCTCCCTCTCTTCTCACTTAAGTCTCTCCCCCGAGAAAGCATTCTAAAAAAAAAAAAAAAATTCTTTTTTTCTCAAAGCCTCTCCTTAGGGACGAGCAAACAAATCATCTCCTCCCAAAATAGCAAACGAAACCTTTTCACTAGGATGAACGAACAAAACCTCTTATCTGAGACGAACAAACAAAGCATATCTTCCGGGACGAGCAAATAAAGCCTCTTCTCCGAGACGAGCTAACAGAGACTCTCCTCCGGGGTGAGCGAACAAATCTTCTCAAAAATTGATACACCTAATATCATATCTAAGAATATGAAAACTTAACCAATAATCTTCTAAAAAATCTACACGTGAAAGACCAAAGAAAGGACTATTATAAAACTAAGTGCTGCTAGAGGCTTATGAAATAGTATTTCCTGTACTCATGAGTTATTCATTCTTATCATAGCTTCGTCTCCAAGAAATAAAAAACACGGGAGCTTTATGTATAACCAGAAAATGTCATCTCATCGAGCCAGGATAAGTCATCGCTGGAGTCGCAGGGATTCTCCCTTTTTTGGCTGGCCACCTTGCTTCTGCTAGTCGACCCCTTCAGGTCGGCCACCAGTTCCTCGGGTGGCCACAAGCGATGAACCCCTTGGGTAGGCCACCACCCCTTGAGTCGACCACCAAAACTTTGCGTCTGCCACAAGCCGCTCGGGTCAGCCGCCTTGGCCAACCACCCCCAGTAGTCGGCCGCCCAACATCTACGTACTCCAACGCTTCAGAATGACAAAATGACGGAAATATCCCTCACTGTTCCCTTTTAAACAGGGGAATAAATATAATCCCATTCTCCCTTCTTTATTTCTCTATAAATAGAAGATCCCTTGGCATTTAAAAGGAGTTCCGAAGGCTCTCTTACTCCTCAAGTAGGGAAATCTCTCCCTTTCTCTTCCCATTTGTAACCTTCAAGTTATGGGGAATAAAAAGGGCCAAACAGCCCGAGAACACCCTCTTTGCCCCCCACTTGGCAACTCTTCCTCCCTCCCTCAGTCTCTCTTTTTCTCCTTCTCTCAGAATCAGGCTCTATTCCTTGGGCACGGTCCAAAGAACAAATTTTGGTTCAACAGTAATATATTTTGAAACACATCAAAGTTTGTTACATATTTTACATCAAGTTTTGTATAGATCATGCATTTGAAAAAAAGTTAATGGACATTCATCCTTCTTCTTTTTTGCTTAAAGAATATTTTCGGTGTTTCCCTTTTCAGGAAGATTTGCTGTATATGTTGATTTTATAGTTCTCAGATAGATGCTTCTTGCGGTTCTCCTATAACTTTCCATATATTATGGTGTTTTTATTCATGCAGATTGTTCATGGCAATCAGACTTGCGCTGGGCACTTCATTTCATTTCTTATCCAAGGTTATGGAAGAGC
>NW_018164578.1:570932-574533 GCF_001263595.1 Phalaenopsis equestris
GTTGCCTGTTTATGCTCCAGTTTACTTGATTCCAGCATTAATTGTTCATCGTCAAGGTCTTTTGAAAAGGTATTGAATATTATTTTCAAAATGCGCTTGCCAACAAAGATTTTTGAGTTAAAGTTCTCTAAATAGTATATATATAATGTTCTGAGAAGAGTTGAGATAATCGTCTCTTTCTGTCATCAAAATTCAGTTAAAGGGAGAGTCTATTAAAAACGAGAAGAGAAGAGCTTACACAAATTACAGTTGGTGTGGACACATCAAGCAAAATAGCTGAAAACATGAATGACTCCAAATCAAAATGAAATATTGACAATAGGATAAATTTTGATGTCAAGCTGTAATGCAACCGGATAAGCGGTAGGTTCACATTGCATGATCTGCAAAGGCGTTTTGGCTCCATTCTCAGTTAAGAGGTGAGTAGTAACATCTGAAATAGTGGAGTGTCAATGTGAGGAACAAATCACAATAGAGTTCAGCAAGAATCATTATTTCTCAGGTCTCATAAGAATCATATAAAAATGCAGAGTAGCAAAATATCGTAGTAATAAAACATCTTTCGTGTAGGCAAAGTTATAAAACCACACAAAAGTGGAGTGAATTAGGATTGAAAATGAACTGAACCCAGCCGAGCCAAGCGGAAGGTTATTCGAGCTTTTGCTCATTTACCAAAAGCTTACTAAAAGCTCATTCGAGCTTGACTTCAACTGAAGGCAAAGTTATTCTTATTGTGATTACCAAGTTTTAAATTAGCTACTCTTTTTAAAAAATAAATTACTCTTATCAAGCTGAGTTTATAGAGCTTAGCAAATGAAACTTTAATTGAACAAACATAACATACATGTTTTATCTTATTGAGCTGAGCCTTATCAAACCAAGCTTGTTCATTCGTCATATTTATTGTAGATGCCTTGTCTAATATCAAGCCTTATACAAATTTATTCATGAGCTTTAAGCTATAATTTTAATGGTATTAAATGAATCGAGCAATAAAACCATTCATTTGTTCTCTTAATACTGAATATTTATATTAGTATTCAAGTTTGCTGGATTAGCTAATTAAACAATCATGAATGAGCTTTAATCGAGCCAAGCTACAAGTAGTTTGCTGAACGCTTGGTTTGTATGCAGTGAGAACTAAAAAATTTGGACGATAGTCATGAATTGTTAAAGCAGCAAAAAATCATAGCCATTTTAAAATCAAACTATAAAAAGTAGAGGTTAAAAATTATGCTAACCAAAATCAACAAAAAAAAAAAGTCAAATTAATCAGCAATAAACATTAACCTTCCAACTAGCTTATTATGTGCCATTTTTATTTTTATTTTAAGATAAAAGAGCCAAATAGCTTGTTCTCATGAGTCCTGCCATTTGAAGGCTATCGCTCATTTTACATAACATGAGTAGAAACAATCAAAAGATATATCATCTTAGCAATGTGGTGTTCCTAGTTGAAGCTGTCCTCAAGGATTTGTTGCAAAGAGCATCAAATAAATAATTATTCCTATTGTGGGACACTTCTAATTAACTCCATGCTATAGAGGTTGCCCAAGAGTTGAATGTTTGTGCTTTTCTTTCACAATCTACTAAATAAACAAGTGTCATTCATAGTGAAATCACGTTGGATATAAATGCCATCAGTTTTAAGCCTCCCATTACAATTCATCCAAGCATACAACAAAATTTTAACAGGATTACCCTCGAGTCAAGCATGTTTAGACCAATTAATGCTAGGAATGTCAAGAAAAAAGGCTTTTTAGCATCCAAAAATGTAAATGAATCTTTCCTCTGCTACAATCATTCATCACACCCTTCAGAAAAGTTGATCTAATTGCATGGATCACTGCAGACAAGGAGTAGCGGATGTTGAATAGTCAGTATCTAGCTCTATTTTGCTATTTCTATCAGTGTTGGTTATTTAGCATAACCGAAACGTCTGAAAATACTTAAGTGCAAGAAGAGGATGTTATTAGCCTTTATCAGTGATTACCACGCTGAAGCCTCAGTACCGGGTTGTGTAGCATTCGCATCAAGAATTAGATAATTTTTTTTTCTGAAGTGTCTTCTGTTGCTAAAATCATTAATCAACTTCTATTTGGTGATATATTGATAATAGTCATCATAGGCCTACAATTTATAGATTTTCCCCATTTTTTCCATGAACTACTTGGTTGGTATAAAAGGGCTGAGATAGAAAAGATGAAATAAACCTGAAACCTTAGATGTTCTTTTTTTGGGTAAATGTCTACAAGGTTGGCACTTTTTCCTATTTTCTTGTTTTGCATTCAGAGGGTATCACAAAATTGTGCTATAAATGAGCAGCCCAAAGCTTTAAGAAAGTCCAATAAGATAGCACTACATCTTCCAAAGGTATTTTATACGATTAATTGAGACCAAATAACCGTCTTTGTTTACCCTTGGCTGAATTATGAATCGAAAAAGACATTCCTCTTTTTTTAATGCTTGGTTGCATCTTGTTTAACATTTTTAGCTACCAAATGTTGTGCTATTTTTTCCTTTTTTTATCCTTGCCTCGAGCATTATTAAAGACCCATGTGATTTCCTGACATGTAACTCTACTCTACAGGCCTTACACAATTCTTTCAAAGAGTCTTATAGGTACAACAAGATCTAGCCTGTTTCTCTCCATGTACTGTGCGTCAGCCTGGTTAGTTCTTTTTACCTTATATTTCTTGATGTTGTATAGTATGTACAAAAACGGTCTGCAACTTTATTCTCCTCTTGCTGTAAAAGAATATTTAATCTATCACTTCCCATTGAAATCATTCTGGTACATTCCTATTGTCTTCCCTATAATGGATTGCTTCTATCAAAATTGGTTAGTTTGCTTAGTGTGGTACTGTGCTAATCATGATCTTCACTTTGAAGGATAGGTAGAATTTGTCAGTAACTGTTCCTGGTCATTCTGCCCTGTTGCTGGTAAACCAAACTATAAAGCATTAACCCTTCTGTTCATCTCACAGGGCTTGGACATGCTTGCTCTTCAGAATTTTTGAGAGATGCAACATTGCAATGGTTGCAATGGGGATGGTGAGAATGCTGTTTAACCAACCCCAAAAACTCCCGAGATGATTGAAAAGCAATAGTTAAAAAAATTTATTGAAAAATATGACTAATTTTACAGTTCCCGACCGGCCTAGCACTCACAATAGAGAAGAAGAGCAGGAGGATGGAGATATCCCTGTACTGTCTTACACGAGCAATCGAGAGCTTTTTCACGTGCGCATCAGATGCGGGTTTTTTCACGAGGGCTTCCAAGTTGAAGCATGCAGATGTTGTTATTTTCAGTTTGGCCACAGCTGTCATCATGCATTGCTATGCCCAGGAGAGGGAGGTGTTCAGGTCCAAGTACTTGAACGTTCTGGATTGGCTGTTTGGGTTGCCTCCCTCTTGCCATGTTGAGGAAAACAAATCCAAATCCCAGTAATTTGATTAACAAAGAGAAATGCGTATGTTTTGTATGAGGTAATTCTTTTGAGGCTTAGAATGAGAATCAGTCATTAGGAAATGAAGTTGAAACTTGTTAGATGACATTTTTTCCATTCATTCAGAATTTCATGTGCTTTGAAGTAATAAA
>NW_018164578.1:577568-589254 GCF_001263595.1 Phalaenopsis equestris
CCTATCGGGTAGTTGGTGAATCACCGTAATTCGATAGGTAGCTCACTCATTGATAAGTCCTTCCTTCAGTAGGCTCTAATGTGATTATGCTATGGCTGGTTCTTGACCCCGAATGAGGGATCTCAAGTGTGGTTGTGAGATAGCTGACAATGTGGAATTCTTCTCTTGAGTTGATTTATGACTAGAGATAGGTTGATGCTTCTGCTTGACTCAATTGACCTTGATGTTTGGTTCGGACAGCCTACTTTCGGTAGGTCTTTTGTTCTGGTTTAGGGGAGGTTGCATCTGGTCAGGCAGATGA
Source organism: Phalaenopsis equestris (assembly GCF_001263595.1). Taxonomy (NCBI): domain Eukaryota; kingdom Viridiplantae; phylum Streptophyta; class Magnoliopsida; order Asparagales; family Orchidaceae; genus Phalaenopsis; species Phalaenopsis equestris. The sequence continues at coordinate 577,870 of NW_018164578.1, forward strand.
TTTGATATTTTGTTGTTGAACCCTTAGTTTCTCACTAATGGACTTTTGATCTTCAGCCAGTAGGACCTTAATCTTCTGCTGGCGGGCTCTTGGTCTTCCGCTGGTGGGCCATTGATCTTCTACTTGTAGGCTTTTGGTCTTTCACCTTTTTGCCTTCCTTAGCCTAACTCTTTTATACCTTTATCCATTGGATCTCTTTGAGATTTGGGTAGACGTATATCTGATTCACATAATTTAGCTCCTCGATTCTTTTACTTAAAGCGATATCTGCAATAAGAATAAGAGAATTAAATGTAAAAACAGATTTATTTATTTTGTAATCAGAAGTTTTAAAAATTGAACTCCTTGGGTTATACAAAGGGTGTGAAGGATTACTTTTCCTCATCTTCTCCGCGACTAAATCGATTGAGTTCCAAGCACCACCATGGTGAACGAGTTGGCTTTGGGAACCAATCCCTACGATAAGGCAGTGTACGTAAAGTTTTTGGAGATTTGAAGGTATGTTCCCTTCCGAGGCTATCGGGTAGTTGGTGAATCACCGTAATTCGATAGGTAGCTCACTCATTGATAAGTCCTTCCTTCAGTAGGCTCTAATGTGATTATGCTATGGCTGGTTCTTGACCCCGAATGAGGGATCTCAAGTGTGGTTGTGAGATAGCTGACAATGTGGAATTCTTCTCTTGAGTTGATTTATGACTAGAGATAGGTTGATGCTTCTGCTTGACTCAATTGACCTTGATGTTTGGTTCGGACAGCCTACTTTCGGTAGGTCTTTTGTTCTGGTTTAGGGGAGGTTGCATCTGGTCAGGCAGATGATTTGATATTTTGTTGTTGAACCCTTAGTTTCTCACTAATGGACTTTTGATCTTCAGCTAGTAGGACCTTAGTCTTCTGCTGGCGAGATCTTGGTCTTCCGCTGGTGGACCATTGATCTTCTACTTGTAGGCTTTTGGTCTTCCACCTTTTTGCCTTCCTTAGCCTAACTCTTTTATACCTTTATCCATTAGATCTCTTTGAGATTTGTGTAGACGCATATCTGATTTACATAATTTAATTCCCCGATTCTTTTACTTAAAGCGATATATGTAATAAGAATAAGAGAATTAAATGCAAAAATAGATTTATTTATTTTGTAATCAGAAGTTTTAAAAATTGAACTCCTTGGGTTATATAAAGGGTGTGAAGGATTACTTTTTCTCATCTTCTCCGCGTCTAAATCGATTGAGTTCCAAGCACCACCATGGTGAACGAGTCGGCTTTGGGAACCAATCCCTACGATAAGGCAGTGTACGTAAAGTTTTTGGAGATTTGAAGGTATGTTCCCTTCCAAAAGGTTAGAAGAGGGAGAAGGGTGCAGCTAAGAAGAGAATAATGTCTTATTTGGAGGATTTGGTGGGAGCATCTGACTTGCTCCACTGTCGTCAGTGGGAGATCATTCAAGCGAGCGTAGAAGCTGACTGGGTGATTCTTCTGCTGATTTGTTGGTTCCACCTCCGCTTGAGGCCCAATTTCTATTGGTTGATCAAAGTGTGCAAGGAGCTGCTAGTGCTCCATCACCGTTGCCAAGGAAGCGGGAGAAGGCTAGTGAGGGTGATGTGTCATTACAACATCTGAGTGGAGTCAAATACTTGATATGAGGAATTTTGGTCGTGTTTATTTGATCTTTATTCTTTTTGGAAGTTCTTTTTCTTGATATTGTCTTTTGATGCAGCCCACCTAATTACAGAGATCACCATCATCGATTCACTTTCGGCGAACATTGGGGCATATTTGATTGCGGTGCCAGGGCTGTGGCTTGGTAAGCCAACCAAGACGACCAACTCGCAGGTGAGGATGATGGGACTAAACGCCCATGCAGACATATCAAGGCCCGCGGGGAAGCAACCAATGGGCCAGATATCCCCTAGGTCATTGGTGCTTCCTCTGCACAAGATGGAGGACTCCACTCATACTGCAGGAATTCCCCAAGGAGAGGAGTTGCTCGGGTTGTTGGCACATGTTGAGAAGGTGGACGTGATAGAAGGACAATTGGCCGCTCTCAATGCAGAAACAATTGCCCTTCGCGAGAAAATGGTTGCACTTTATACGAAACTATTGTTGTTCGATAGACATATTCCATGTCTTGAGTTCAAGCAGAGATTGACCGGGTGGACCAATTTAAACTTGTGGCAGAGGTCTTGTATAAGAGGTTACTTCAATTTTAGGTATGTCTCGGTTGAAGCGGGAGATGATACCCTTGTAAAGTTTTTCATCTCGGAATAGTTTCCAAGCAACAAATAATTTTTTAATTTGAATAAAATTTAATTTTGTCTCAAATCATGTGTTAATGTGATCTTTTTTGTCAAAATAGTTTTTGAAATCGAATAATTATGCTCTTACCCTTACGACGATTCAACTTCTCCTTTAACCCTATTGGGGCATATTTGATTGCGGTGCCAGGGCTGTGGCTTGGTAAGCCAACCAAGACGGCCAACTCGCAGGTGGGGATGATGGGACTAAACGCCCATGCAGACATATCAAGGCCCGCATGGAAGCAACCAATAGGCCAGATATCCCCTAGGTCATTGGTGCTTCGTCTGCACAAGATGGAGGACTCCGCTTAGACTGCAAGAATTCCCCAAGGAGAGGAGTTGCTCTGGTTGTTGGCACATGTTAAGAAGGTGGACGAGATGGAAGGAGAATTGTCCGCTCTCAATGCAGAAACAATTGCCCTTTGCGAGAAAAGGGTTGCACTTCAATCCCACTCAAACATAGGTATGATGACAAGCACTTGAAAAAATTGAAGTTTAATTGTTTTATATCTAAATACATAAGAATTGAGTGGTATGAATGCCAATCTTTTTTAAAAATCAATGCCTTTTTCAATATACCAATGGCTTTTTTCATAAATCAAGTTCATACAACCTTAGAAAAGAATGCTAAAAAAACCAACTGTGACGGATATCAGAAATTGTAATTATTATACGCAAGCAAAGTATCATAACAAAATCCTTATATAGATGTTACTTAAGAATAATGCGATTTAAGTTATTGAGCAATCATATATGGGCTCCAACTAAAATCACAGAAGGCAGAGTCCAAACTGAAACATTCCAATAACATCCTCATAACTCAAATTTGAATAAAGTTGAAACATCGAAGCAACAAATAATTTTTTAATTTGAATAAAATTTAGTTTTGTCTCAAGTCATGTGTTAATGTGATCTTTTTTGTCAACATAGTTTTTGAAATCGAATAATTATGCTGTTACCCCTACGATGATTCAACTTCTCCTTTAACCCTGATTTATTAAGATCTTCTGAATTCACATAGACTTGTATACAAAATGTGCATTCATTAATTGTATTAAAAATGTCAAGTTAAAAACTACATTAACAAACAGATGCATCGGTGATATGCTCTTTTACCCACCTTAACTAGACAATATTAAATCAAGAATTAACTAAAGCATCAATGATATGCCCTCACAGCGCAACCATCTCATCCGCACCTTCTCCATCACCAACATTGGTATTGATGATCTCATCATCAATTTCCACTAACGTTTCGCCTAAGTGATATTCATATGCTTCTTAAGGCACCGATTGAGTATCATCTACACCCACAGAGTAATGTCGAAATGCGAAGGATGGTGCTGTATGTAATTATGAAGTGTCATTATTGTTGAGACAATTCTAACCTATTTCTCAAACAAATAGGTTGGTACCAATGGCTTTTTTCATAAATCAAGTTCATACAACCTTAGAAAAGAATGCTAAAAAAACCAACAATGATGGATATCAGAAATTGCAATTATTATATGCAAGCAAAGTATCATAACAGAATCCTTATATAGATGTTACTTAAGAATAATGTGATTTAAGTTATTGAGCAATCATATATGGGCTCCCAACTAAAATCACGGAAGGCGGAGTCCAAACTGAAACATTCCAATAAGATCCTCATAACACAAATTTGAAGAAAATTGAAACATCCAGAACGAATTTGAAAAACATTTATTAAGATCTTCTGAATTCGCATAGACTTGTATACAAAATGTGCATTCATTAATTGTATTAAAAATGTCAAGTTAAAACTACATTAGGAAATAGATGCATCGGTGATATGCTCTTTAACCACCTTAATTGGACAATATTAGATCAAGAATTAACTAAAGCATCGATGATATGCCCTCACAGCGCAACCATCTCATCCGCACCTTCTCCATCACCAACATTGTATTGATGATCTCATCATCAGTTTCCACTAACGTTTCGCCTAAGTGATATTCATATGCTTCTTAAGGCACCGATTGAGTATCATCTACACCCACAGAGTAATGTCGAAATGCGAAGGATGGTGCTGTATGTAATTATGAAGTGTCATTATTGTTGAGACAATTCTAACCTATTTCTCAAACAAATAGGTTGGTATGTCCCTTAGAATAACCCTTTTTTTCTTCCAAATTCCGAAAGCTTTCTTGATCACACCACGCAGTGACGAATGACACTTATTAAACATATCTTTTAGTTCCCCGCACTACTTGACTGGCTTTTTCAAGGCATGGAATCTGATATCTTGTGTTGGAAAACGGTTTTAAAAATCCCCATTGTAGTGAATGTCTAACATCCACTAAATATTATTTTTCTGTTATGACAATCAAACACGAGTGACTATGTAAAACTTTAAGATAAGCTTTAAAGATGAGTTTTCTAAACATTTATTAAGATCTTCTGAATTCGCATAGACTTGTATACAAAATGTGCATTCATTAATTGTATTAAAAATGTCAAGTTAAAACTACATTAGGAAATAGATGCATCGGTGATATGCTCTTTAACCACCTTAATTGGACAATATTAGATCAAGAATTAACTAAAGCATCGATGATATGCCCTCACAGCGCAACCATCTCATCCGCACCTTCTCCATCACCAACATTGTATTGATGATCTCATCATCAGTTTCCACTAACGTTTCGCCTAAGTGATATTCATATGCTTCTTAAGGCACCAATTGAGTATCATCTACACCCACAAAGTAATGTCGAAATGCGAAGGATGGTTTTGTATGTAATTATGAAGTGACATTATTGTTGAAACAATTCTAACCTATTTCTCAAACAAATAGGTTGGCATGTCCCTTAGAATAACCCTTTTTTTCTTCCAAATTTCGAAAGCTCTCTTGATCACACCACGCAGTGACGAATGACACTTATTAAACATATCTTTTAGTTCCCCGCACTACTTGACTGGCTTTTTCAAGGCATGGAATCTGATATCTTGTGTTGGAAAACGGTTTTAAAAATCCCCGTTGTAGTGAATATCTAACATCCACTAAATAGTATTTTTCTGTTATGACAATCAAACACGAGTTACTATGTAAAACTTTAAGATAAGCTTTAAAGAAGAGTTTTCCAACCTGGACTTGAAAATTCTACTATCATGTGCACAATCTCCCGACCCAGCCATAATAAAAGTAATACACATATTGAAGTCCCATAATGTCATTACATTCCATGTAGGTGAACCACAACGTCCAATACATGCGACCTTTTCAGCATTTAAAACACGTGGATGAACGTGCGTGCCATCAATAACACTGATACAATCTTATATAAAAAATGATACTAATTTTGAATTTGAACATTTCTTAACTTTTGTTGAAAAAAGCATCTTCATATGCCTTGAAGTATGGCATATATCTATGATCACAAGATATTTCCATAAGAGTATTTCTAAATGTTGGGTCTTCCGATTTGATAACTCAAGAAGACAAACTAACCAACGCATTTAAACCAATAAAGAAATACCTACTTATGGTTTTGAATGAGTGCTTCGCCTAAGTGATATTCATATGCTTCTTAAGGCACCAATTGAGTATCATCTACACCCACAAAGTAATGTCGAAATGCGAAGGATGGTTTTGTATGTAATTATGAAGTGACATTATTGTTGAAACAATTCTAACCTATTTCTCAAACAAATAGGTTGGCATGTCCCTTAGAATAACCCTTTTTTTCTTCCAAATTTCGAAAGCTCTCTTGATCACACCACGCAGTGACGAATGACACTTATTAAACATATCTTTTAGTTCCCCGCACTACTTGACTGGCTTTTTCAAGGCATGGAATCTGATATCTTGTGTTGGAAAACGGTTTTAAAAATCCCCGTTGTAGTGAATATCTAACATCCACTAAATAGTATTTTTCTGTTATGACAATCAAACACGAGTTACTATGTAAAACTTTAAGATAAGCTTTAAAGAAGAGTTTTCTAACCTGGACTTGAAAATTCTACTATCATGTGCACAATCTCCCGACCCAGCCATAATAAAAGTAATACACATATTGAAGTCACATAATGCCATTACATTCTGTGTCGGTGAACCACAATGTCCAATACATGCGACCTTTTCAGCATTTAAAACACGTGGATGAATGTGTGTGTCATCAATAACACTGATACAATCTTATATAAAAAATGATACTAATTTTGAATTTGAACATTTCTTAACTTTTGTTGAAAAAAGCATCTTCATATACTTTGAAGTATGACATATATATATGATCACAAGATATTTCCATAGGAGTATTTCTAAATGTTGGGTCTTCCGGTTTGATAACTCAAGAAGACAAACTAACCAATGCATTTAAATTAATAAAAAAATACCTACTTATGGTTTTGAATGAGTGCTGACATCTCTCTCATGCTGACCTTATCGATTTATTGTATGATAAAATGTAAAGTGTTATGGCCAATATCTCCTTCAAAGTCATCATGTAGGAGCCAACGAGACCATAACTATTGTACAGTTCATTTAACAGATCAATAAAAATTACTTTGCTTATAATAAACATGTTATGAAATTTGTTAGGGTGCCCCCCAAGTAGTTCATTGACCTATTTGTCCCTGATAAATGTTGACGTCATACATGACATTCAAGAAATGGATGATTCATAGTATGCAGTCAGTACACATACTGTTGTTGTGATACTTTTCCTGCAACACTCATTACGTACTTTCTCAGTGGGATTCATAGCTATAAAAAAAATAGACAGTAAAATATTACAACTACTTAAATCAGAGTAGATCGACCCATCATATTTGGTAGCATCAATGATAAATGTTCTGCCAAAAATAGATCATAACATGAAAGTAGAATAAAAACAATTGTTCAACCAAAAAAAAAAAGAAAAAAAATCCTAAGTGATTATTACACATAAATGTCAGGAGCACTTCATACAGAACACAAATATATCATAGTAATCAAGTTTTATGATTTTTATAGAAGAAGCGTAAGTAATGGACCCTCCATTCAAGTGCCATGGACATTAAAACATCTACCTTCAACATATCTTCAATTAGCTTCAGTGAGTACCGATACATGGGCATATCTTCAAAAACTTCTAACATTTGCTCAAGCATTTTTATTACGTTCGGAGTAGATGAATATTGTTGTGCATTGGTGTTGCTAGAAGACAAATTCGTGCATGATGTTACTAGCTCAGATACATGGCTTCTTAAGTACGCAAGATATATTTTTTTGGTAAGATTGGCCCTTCCTTTTGAAGATGGTGGTGCCCGTGCATTGCTAGATTCATTAGTATCATTTCTCCCCTGCAGTGATATATCAGTAAGATCAATCAGACTCTTTCTAGGGTCTTTGAGCCCTAAGTCGTCCAATAATGTTCACTAGTCGTGACAACCAAACCAAACATAACATCACATCTAGATTCTCCTCTAGCTCTGGTTCAATTCCACCAAACTTAAATTTCTTAGCACTTGGTATAGTCTCTCATTCATAATATCAAAATGAAGAAGTTATGTATAATAGGAGTGCACTAAAGGAAAATTTAAATATACATGTCTTTAGATAGATTTGACTTCTAATTTTTTATTCCACCAATTCGTTGATGCATCTATGGTGTTTTTAATTTGATCCCAACTAGGACCAAGCCAGTGGATCCTCTTTTGAGCTCTTTTCATAGCTTCTAGTCCTTTTTTAATTGGTCTCATTTTTTCTTTAATTGGGTTCGATCATATACCCTTCCGGTTTTCTCTTGAAAATTATTTGTTATGTTACGCCAACCTTCTTTGTTGAAATGTATTATTGGTCTATTTCCTAATTTAATTTCTTTCATACATATATCTCAAAAAACAATAGAGTTTCTTTGTCTCAGATAGCAAATGTTGCGACATCTCTGGCATTTCCCATGTGCTGAGATAAGTTCAAAAAATTAAGCAAAGATCATATAGGAAAAAAAAAAGCAAAGATCACCTCTTCAATAACATTGACACCATTTCAATCTAATATGATTAAAAAACATGCTTTTCTTTTCCCTTTTGCTCCACAATAGGAGCAAACTTTGTCTTCCATGGACCCTAAAAACTATAATAATCTGTGGTTTGATATTTAAAACAAAAGCACTTTAATAGAGGAGCAATTTTTCATACACACATGCTAGTATATACAAAAGATTTGAGCGGTATGAATGTAAATCTTTCACAATAAAAATACAAAAGTCCCTCATCACCTTCAGATATATCAAGCATTTAATTCCCACTTTTGGGACATGTGGACTTCTTAAAAGAAATAAAGGGCAATAGTATATATTGTTACTTCCTTCTAGCCAACCAAAGAAAAATGTTATTTACATATATACCACCCAATTCCTATGTATTTCAATATCTAACAATAAACTTTACTTTTTTACTTTTAAGTAATTAAGATAATTGCTTCACACAATACTTAAGATTCTCCAACAAAATTTTCAAAGGCACAAGGAAGAAGATACTGCCATAAACAGTAATGCTCTTAGTTTGCCACGAATACCATAATGACATGGATGGGAAAAACAAAAACAATGAATGAAAGGCTAAAGTTTATAATCATATTACAAACATTTCTTTCTTTCAACATTTTACCAAAACAATAAACAAAAATTTGCAAAGATGCATACTTCCTCTCTCACTTTTTACTCCATATTTTTTTATCCCATGTTCCCACACATAGACCGAAATTTTTAAGCCAATGACTGTCGTCCAAACAATCTCTAAGGAAACAAGCTTAAATATATGTCATTCTATGAGTGAAATATTCTAAATAATTGGTCCAATATTTCATAAGAGTTGTAGTTCACCAAATGTTAAATATCATGCAAAAAACATGGAAATAAGAATGCAAAAATCTGGAAACTATTTATGTTAAAAAAACATGCAGAAATCTGGAAATTAGAATGCAAATTTCTCACCACAATGTCCACTATTTCTTAAGTGTTGTGGTTCACCAAAGAGGAGAATGCAAAAATTTAGAAAAAAAATATAATGCTACTTGAAAATACCATGACATAATTCCATAGAGAAGAAAAGGAAGGGAAACTATGGGAAAAGAAGATAGAAGAGTGTCGGAGAAGAAGAAGAAGCTATAGTTCGAAAATAGGAGTGCAAGAGAAGTTACCAGATGACCAGAGTGTGCGAGAGCGCACGAAGAGACGAGACAACCCGCAGGAATGGTTAGGGCAAGCAAGAGAGGGCAAGGGCAAAATAGCAAAGCAGAAGGGTTTTTCTATGGTTTCTTATTCATGAATGCGGAATGCGGGGTTCAAGCCGCGTTCGCATTTCTATTGTAACCAAAAACCAGGTTCTAGACCAACTTCATCCAAATGAACGGAACAAACGAAATGGAAACGACATTTAAAGTAAGAGCTGATTTTAGAAGCTCAAACAAATGCACACATAAGAGTTATAGGTGCAAATGTGAAAGTTTAAATGTTAGATATAAAAATTTGTAAGAAATGTGTAGTATTCATGTAAAAGACTTTTTAAAATAACACTTGTCAATAATTTAAAATCATCGTACATAGAGAAAATTGGTTAGAAATTTCTAGCCCAAATTGTTCCTTAGTTTATGTTCAAGCCGCTAGTTTTTATTATTGATTATGATTTGATCAGAAAATTTAAGAAAAATGCTTCCATAGTTGTTTTATGCAAAAATAAATAAATAAATAAAATAAAAAAAAAATAAACAATGCTATAATTGGATGATGGATCCATTGATCTAATTCCACAAAGATAAAACACATCATTCAATGACATTGGGATTGTGAATTTATGTTGCATACAAAATTGCTAAAAAATTAAATATATTTTAGTGTTGATAGAACTTACATTAAAATGACAAGTTGACTCATAAGATAGATTTCTAAATTTGTCTCAATTTGAATATTGAGATAGGATATGCGTGCACACACACACAAAAATGTGTGTGCGAGAGGGAATGAGATGGGTATTTGGACAATTTGATTAAACTCAGCTCTGGCCAATCATGAACTGTGTAAGACTTTGGATCTACATTTGTAACTGTGTAAGACTTTGGATCGGGTTGTTGGATTGGCTTGATTGTCATAAACATAACAAAATAGGTTAAGTCCAGTCAAATGGTGATGTGCATAGCTTAGTCATTTTCATGAATATAATTAAGTTGACAAGTGTTCTTAGATCAATTTCAAGTTATCAACTAAAATTATGGTTCAAATTCACTATTTATTGGATTTAATCGATCTAAACATGATATGTGTCTATATCTGATTTTTACTAATGATGCATATTTGAGGTTCATTAATCAATTTATATTAGTAAGAAAATCTATATTGAATAAATTTTTTAATTAAGTGAGCGCACATTAAATCAATCAATCAAGCCTAGCTCAACATTGTAAAGTTTGTAGAAGGCAGATTGAAAGTGAGAAAGAGAAAAAAATGAGAGATTGAGATAAGCAAGTATATAATATTCTTACTAGAAAGAATTGCTGGTGGTTATAAAGGAGTAAATTCACATATATTATTACTCTCCACTAATGCTGGTTGCGGTATAACCAGAGGAAAATATGTTGAGATTTTCATACCTATTTTATACTATTTTTGATGATATTGCACTTTAAAGAAATGTATTTTTGATGTTTTGTTGCAGGAATGATGAAATAGGGTCATTGGAGTGAAAAGATGCAAAAAGGAGCGAATTTGGAGCAAAAAGGGCAAAAATGTGAACAATTGAACTAGGGTGCCGACGGCGCCATCGACCTAGCCGACGACGAGATTTTCCCGAGACTCCAGAATTAATTCATTAAGAAGGACCACTGATGACGCCCTCGAGGCCGCCGACGGCGAGCTCGGCGGTTATGCCCAACTAGGCTTTGGATGAGGAAAAATTTTGAAGGGATGCTTAGGCAACTCTTGGGAAAACTCATCCACAACTTTAAAAGAATATTTTGGTCGAAAATTGAGAGGAGACTAGAGGAGGGGGAGACTCTAGGGTCCTGGAGGTTAGAGAGGTTCCATTAGTGTATAGAGAATTTACTAAAGTGTCAAAAGTGTGAGGAATTCTTCGAGAGATTGTAAGAGTGGAG
>NW_018164578.1:589518-598269 GCF_001263595.1 Phalaenopsis equestris
ATTTGTTAAAATATGTTGAGTTTTACAACTAAAGTGAAGATTACATCCAAGATTCAGGGAGGTCAAAGCTGTTGGAAGTTGGGTGCAAATAAATAGGGAAATAAAATTATCGGGCGTAGAATTGGAGATTTTAGAGTGACAGACTAAAATCCCCAATTCGGTCCTATCGTTTTGGTGTTGAAGTGTAGATGTTAGCCCTCGGGCGAGGGGAACGCGGGAGCTCCGAAGTGAGAGCCGATCTCCTCCCAACCTAGCCGTAGATTCAGTAAACAAGCATAGGATTAGTCAATGTTCTTTATGTCTGAACCAAAGAGTAAAAAATAGGTATGCTCCTATTTGACACAATATAATTTGAACAGACTCACTTTATCCATTCACTATAATTTCTTGATAAGGAGAATGATGCTTTCTTATATATGGAATATCACATTCGAACCTTCATTAGTATATTTAGTTATTTAATAGTTATTAAAATTACATATTTATTTCAATTGCCTATTAGTCACAGATAAGCAAATTGACTTTCATTGTTGCAATTAAAGTATTGCTTTTCTAAAATCTTAGTCATAGTTCCAATATTACTCCCCGTGGGATCGATATCTAGGACTCCATTAGAGCCCTATATTACTTGAGCGATACGTATACTTGCGTTGATAAGTGTGACTTTACAATTATTGAATATTTATTACTTCTATAACTATTATTAAGTGTTGGTACAGTTGTTGAAGAATTAAATCTTTTAGCTACAATATTAAATACTTATATTTTTAAGCATATATAAAGTCGCGGTCATGGTACATTGCTATATATAAATATATACAACATGGAGTAATCTAGATGTAAGGGGTAAGACTATAATAGACTAAATATAGATAGTGGAAGTTATATTTTGTTATTATCTTCCCTCAAGCTGATACTACTTGGTTGTAGTGTCGGCTTGGTACGAAGAAGAAGAAAGTGCGGTGTTGGTAGAGGCTTGATGAATACAACTGTCTTATGTTCATTTGTAAGAATGTGTTTGAATTCTGCCTCTTTGGAGAGAATTTTTTCTCCAATAAAATGATAATCATATGCTTAGTTCTGACATGAAAAATGGGATTGGTAGCGATTGCTAGGCTAGAGTATTATCACAATAAATTGTGATTGGGGTTGTAACCGCTACTTGAAGATCAAGAAGTAAGCATCGTAGCCAAATGACATATGTGGCCGACGGACAATGCTCTATACTCTACTTCAGTTGAGGAAAGAGCAACTACAGGTTTTTTCTTGACTTGCTACGAGCTCAAATTTGGACCGAGAAAAGAACAATAACTGATGAAAGAACGGGTCCCACTGATCGCTAGCCCAACTAGATACAAAATAGTTGTGAAGGAGAAGAGGTCCTTGTTGAATTAGAAGCCCAATGTTTAATGCTCCTTTAATGTACTGAAGTAGTCACTTAAGTTGTTGAAAATGAGAGCATAGTGGTTCCTGCAAGTGTTGAGAAAGTGTGTTTACTGAAAAGCTTATGTCTGACCTTGTGAGTGTTAAGTATTGTAGGGAACTGATAACTTGACGATATTGATGTTGGTTGGCAAATGGTTATTGTAGTTTAGTTGCAGTAGGTTGTGTTATTGTCATTGGATTAGGTGTTGGTTTACAATCTTCTTTACATTCCTTTTGAACAATTTTGGATGCATAGTGAGTCTGATCAAGAAATAGACCTATAGAATTATGGTTGATGTTGATGCCAGGAAATGTAGACATAGAGCCCATGTTTTTCATTAGAAACTCAGTTTATAGAGCATCAAGAAGCCAATTGATGGTTCTTGAGCTGTTTCCAATCGCCAAGAAGTCATCCACATACAACAATAGGTAGATAAGACTGGAATTATGAACATATATAAAAAGAGAAGGATCAACTTGTTGTGGAATCCATGATGTAATAATTGGCTGGTGAATTTGTTGAACCACTAATGAGGTGATTGCTTGAGCCCATAGATGACCTTCTGTAAGAGACATGCATGGTTTGGTTTAGTTTTGCTGGCATCTCGGTGTGGTTGGTGCATATATATTGTTTTCTGTAGTTCTCCATGAAGCTGGGTAGAGTTAAGTGGTGTGGTTTGATTAGTTTGAGGTTGTAGGGTGGGATGATTAGGGTGAAATGTTAGTGATGTGGAAATAAGAGTGAGATGTCTGTAGATGTGAGGAGAAGAAGGAGAATGGATAAAATATGGAATGTCTTTGAAGGGGTAGTGAAGTTCATTGAACGTGACATGTTTGGATAGAATGATTTTTCCACTTGAGACACGAAGGCATTAATAACCTTTGAAGTTAATAGGATAACCAAGAAAGGCACATAGAGCATATTTTTGTTCTAGATTGGTTCATTTTGTGGTGGAAACCAAGGTAACAAGTGCATTTGAATGCATTTAAGTTTGTATAGTATGGAGGCTTTTTGTATAGAAGGTGGTAAGCGGAGTGGTTCTAGGTGTTTGGAGAAGGCATAATGTTGGTAAGATGGACAATTTTTAAGATGGTGACTTGCCAGAATTTGCTAGGAATATGGGAGGTATCCAATAGAGATCTGGAGGTCTCAAGAATGTGCAACTATTTTCTTTTGCCAAGGCCATTTTGTTAGGGTGTATAGGGGCTTAAAAATTGATGAATTATACGGTTGTTGGCTAAATAGTGTCAAGGTAGTTACTGTGATATTCCCCCCCTCCATTCGAATGGAGAATTTTAATTTCAGTGTTGAATTGAGTTTCAATTTGATTTTTGAATTGTATGAAGTAATTTCTAGTTTCAAATTTGTGTCATTAGAAACAAACAAGTACACCAAGTCACATCATCCACTAAGATTACATAGAAACAAAATTCATGAATAGAAATATGTGAGGAAGGTCCCCATACATCAGAATGAATGAGTTCAAAAGGAAGATATTTATGATTACCAGACACAGCAAAATCCAACCTATGTTGTTTTGCAGTGTTAAAAGAGTTGCAAAAGTAGAAGAAATTGAAATTCTTAAATTTGGATGTTGATTTTCTATGAGATAAAGAGCTTTGATGTTAGGATGACTGATCTGTGGTTGTTGACCTCACTTTTTGTTAAGGTCTAGTCTTTCTTCCTCAGGAGCTTAAGGAATTTCTTATTGACTATTCCTAGAGGACTAGTGATGGTAACCTCACCAATAGAAATTTTAACTCTTCTTTTTTCATCTTGAAGTTCCACATGTTGGTTCTAACCTCTAGCACTTAGTAGGTGGAGCCAATATGGGGGAGCTCAAGAGGGGTTCCCCATAGGACGTCTGACCTTAGGATCGACCCTAGGTGATGTGGCTTGGTCTAGCACATACTTAAGAGCTCAAGAGGGGTTCCCCATAGGACTGTCTGACCTTAGGATCGACCCTAACCTACACATGTCTAATTTGGTTCTCTTGCCACCCCCAAACCATTAGTCCTTGGTTAGGGTGGATAAGACCAACACATGGAGAATCCAAAGTAGGGTTTCTTTGGTCTTATGGCACCATGGGGTTAATTCTATGATCAACATTTGCATCAAACCTTAACCCTTACCCAATTACCCAATTTTAGCCTTTTAATCCTAAACTTTCACATAATTACCAAATTGCCCATGGCACTCCAAAATTCAAGGTTGGTCCAAATCCCTCAATTTTGTTCAAAAATCATTTAAAACCATCTCATACCATCCAAATTACCCAAAACATCCCAAAATTTTCATATTTACCAAAATACCCCAAATTTGTCAAAATTACCAAAAATGACCCTAGTGCCCCAAAAAATTCTCAAATCCTCCAAAATCACTCCAAATATCCCCATAATCAATTTGAACTACTCCATGGAGCCCAATTTGACCAAATTGATCCGTTTTGACTAAAATCCCCAAATTGCCCCTAAATGCCCAAATTCCCCAATTCATCCCCAATTTCCACTAAATTGACTTCAATCTCCCCAATTTCAATGTTAAACTCAAATTCATCATGTCCTAACCCAACTGAGACCAAATTCAAGCCCAATTAAATCCAATTCCAAACTCTAAATCCAAGTCGAAGTGAATTGCCTAAAATTGATCCAAAATCCAAAATATCCCAAATTGAACTCCATGATCAATTAAATGCCCCAATTTCAAATTCACATCAAATTCTAGCATGTCTGAATCCAAGCTCAATTAATTCCAATTCGATTTGGCTAGGCCATGGTAAATTTTAAAATTCAAATTCATCATGTGCATGTTAAAAGCCCATACCCATGTGCATTTTAAAAAGCCCATTCCATAAAATTCTAAAAGCCCAAATTGAGCCCACATGACAAATTTTCCCTCCTCATCATCCTTTTAATGAGGCCATGCATCATGGCATCATATTATACATTCATTTGAATTTTTTTATCCAAATTAGGTATCATGGCATACTTTTCCAAAAATTCATAAAAATCCAAAAATTCCATTTGCATGAAAATTTCCTATGGGCTCATACATATCATGGCATCACTCATGGAGCCTTCCATGGACATCCTAAAGTCAATTTTTGCAAAAAATGTCATGAGGAGGTGACCACTCTTCTCTCCCTCCTTCACTTGGACTTTCCTTCTTCATGCAACAATTAAACTTCTGCCCCATTCCCAAGCCAGCGACTTGACTTTACCCAAACCTTCCTTGCCATAAGGGAATCAAACCCAAACCTTGGACCAAGGGGTTAGACCCAACCTAGCTCAACTTACCCAAACCTCAGTTTCCTCTTGGATATTCACCTTTGAGCCACCTGAAACCAAATTGATTGCACCACTCAACCTTCCGGGCCTCTCTTAGCCCAGAAGTGACCTGACCCTGGCCAGCCACCACCTCAGCTGCCAGAAAACACCCAACCCGAGAAGACCTCAATGGCTTAAAACACAAAATTGAAATCATCTGAGTTGTCCCATTGGTATTGGTCCTCCCATCTTTTCTTCCCTCCACCTAAGCTCCCCCCTTGCCACCATGGCATGCCCTGATGGCAACCATGGCCATGGCTATAAAGAGAGCACCCTCTACGGCCAAGAAGGTATGATGCACTCAAGCTTGGGGAGACTCTGCCAAATTGCCTCCAGAACTTCTCCAAGACTCCTTGAGTGCAAGCCCACTGCTTCCAACCACCCATAGCCACTGTCTAGAGCCAATTTATCCACCCAATTCTCAGCCAAAACCAAGATATATTTCACCACTCCACCGCAGTCCACCAAACTCAAAATTGAGCTACTCCTCAACATCCCCTGACCAAAAGAAGAGAATTCTCTCTGAAAGCCCCATCCTACAGTTGCCCTAACATAGCTAAAGAATAAGGCCCCCAAATTGGTTTGATCGAATTCATAGTTGGATGCTTCACCAGAGCCCGACAATAATTCCATGAGGTTCGTCAGAGGCCTCTAAAGCTTCTGCAAGCATCTGATTGGGGCCACACCTCTCAGGCAAAGGTATTGAACTCCTCCCCAAAACCAAGCTCATTTTTGGCTTTTATGGTAACACAATTGAATTCATGGGCATGTAACCGTATGGATATGCTCGTCTCGGTTAGATGCACGTGTAGAAACATACCACACTTAATTTTGTTGAGTATTGAGTGAGATCAAAGCAAATTAGTGTGGGCGGCTCTCGTTGAGTATTGAGTGAGATCAAAGCAATTTAGTGTGGGCGGCTCTCAATTTAAGCTGATCGGGGACGATGAATGGATATCATCCGTTTAGTGTGTGTATTCATCCAACGGACAAGACAGAGTCGGACAAAGAAACGGTTTGTGAATGTGGAATGTGTGGCGGCTGAGTCAGCTGGCGGTGCCAAACTAGAACGCCATGCATGGAGCTTCGGAGGATACGAGGATTGCGTAGCTACTGAGCTAGATAAATAGAAAATTAGGGATTTAGGATTTATTTAATTCCCATGACTTAGAAAATCCATATCTCTACATAGAAAAAGTATAAAAATTAAAGAAAAATACACTATTGCTCAGTGAGCAGCGGAAAACAATGTAGAATAAAAATTAAAATTATATGACTTATATTTTTTTAAAATTAATTACATACTCTCTATAATCTTTTAATTTTAATTGAATAAACATTAATCACCATGACTTGATATTTTGGGGGTTTAAACTTCCTGTCCTTAGGTGTGTTCTCTGATATTTCCAAAGTCAGAGAACACCTCTAAGTGTGGAAGCCCTAATATTCAAAATAAATCACCTCTGTTTAATTAAAAAAATTAAAAAAAAATTAAAATTTAAATTAGAATAATATAAAACTTGCTTTGATAGGTTCACAGTGACCATAGGATCCTAAAAAGATTTAAATCAAGTTTTGATATTTATTTAAATTACTATAGTTCATTAAATCCTAAAAACTCATTAAAATTAAAATAAATAAATTAATATTCAAAAATTAACCAAAATCATTCCACACTGTAAAAAATAGTCACATTAACTCTATGAAAAGATTTAAAATTGTTTTGAATTAATTTAACCACTAAACTTGATTTTCTAAGCTAAATTTGATTTTTGCATTAAAATAATTATGTAAATCAAATTAAAAGTAAAAAATCATAAGAAGTGGTTTTATGAGTTCTTTATGATCAAAGACACTTAAAAAAATAAAATTGAAATTAAAATAAATATTTGATTTTTAAGGTATATTTTAAATTTTAAATAATTAAAAATAATTAAAAAGAGATAAAAATCACTAAAATTGAAAGTACCCCAAAATGTCACAATTGATTTCTTGATCACTTGGGAGCAATTAAAATATTTTTCCTAATTTTCTAAATATAGTTATAAAATTTTAAAGGCTTAAAAATGAATTTTCCATAATTTTGCACTAAAATAATTACAATAAATAAAATATAAATCACAAAAATATGAAATTTATTTCTTTGGATTCCCTGGACTCAGAGATATTTGATAAAAATATACAAGTTAATTTTCAACTTAAAGAATATTTTATATGTAATTAGTACTCAAAGTAATTAAATAAATTTGATAATTAAAATAAAACTCAAAAAATAATGAAAATTAGTCTCAGTGGTCCTCTAGCCTAGGTGAACCTACCATAATTTTCATAAGGATAGATAGTTTGTTTTGATTGATTAAATGAATTATCTTTGAAATTCCCTATTTTTGAATAAAATAATTATTTAAATTAAATTAAATTTTGAAAAAGTATTTTTTTTCTCCTCTGATATTTTATTTGACCCATGAGTGGGGGTACTATAAAATTTTCAAAGTCATTTGAGCTATATTTAATAGGTTATGAAGTGGGAAACCCTAAAGGCAAAATGGTAATTTTGATTTTTTTATGCCTTAATTAAATTTTAGGATTGATTAAAGGGTGTTGACCTCACTTTTGGTTGAGGTCTAGTTCTTCCTCTTTAGTAGCCTAGGGTCTAGCCATAGGAATTTCCTGTTGACTATTCCTAGAAAACTAGAAAAGGAACCCTCACCATTAGAAATTTCAAACTTCTCTTTACTTAACTTAAAGCTCTACATATTGTTCCTAACCTCTAGCACTTAGTAGGTAGGGTCATTATGAGGGAGCTCAAGATGAGTTCCCATAAAATTGCTTGCCCTTAGGGTTGACCCTGAGTGTTGGTCTAGAGCTAAGGCACTCACTACAATCACCTTACTCACAATCACTCAGTACCCTAAACCCAAAATTTTCTTGACTTTGATCCCTTAATCCTTTGAAAGTCTCATGTAGATGGTCCCCTAAACCCACTCGCCCCAGGCTAGGGTTTAGCTAAGACCAGTACATAGAGGAGCCAAATGGGGTTTCCATTGCTCCATGACTTATTTATGATGGTTAGCTCCCCAATTCTACCAAAGATCCCCAACTTGGCCTTCTTGCCCCTAAACTCCCCCAAATTACCTAAGTACCCTGAAACTCTAAATTTGGCCAAAATTCCTAAATTTACCCAACATACCCAAATTTGTTCTAAAATCATTTCAAACCTTTTGAAAACATCCAAATTACCCAAAATCACCGAAAATAGCCAAATTACCAAAATACCCCTCCTCTACCCAAAATTTCAAAAATTCCAAAAAATCCAAAAAATTCAATTTCATTTCTCTCAACTACCACATGACCCAATTTGACCAATTTGACCATTTTGACCAAAAACCCCCAAATTGCCTTTAAATGCTCAATTTCCTCAAATTTACCTCAAATGTCCATCAAGCTGGTCCCAATTTCCCCTAATTTCAATTCTAAACTCAAATTAACCTTCCATATGAGCAATCTAAACCAAATCAAAGCTCAATTAGCCCATGATTTGAGACCAATTTTGATCTAAGGCCAACCCCCAATTTTGGCCACATGACTTGATCTCACCAAATTAAACCTATAGTCTACTCAATTTGTCACAATTTATGTTGAAAACTCTTAATTACATTTATAAACATCAAACATGACCTTCAATTGGCCTTGGTGAAGCCTCAATTTCATTTAATTTCAACTTAAATCCAAAAATCCCCAAAGTTGCCCCAAATTGGTTATGTCCCCAAATTCCACCAAATTGAATGCCTTAACCCAAAAATTGGCACCCAATACATGTTGAAAACTCTTCATGACATTCCTATTGACCATTATCAATAATAAATTTGGACTTAGCACAAGCCTAGCCCAATCTAGACCTAAGTCTAGCCCAACATGCCCAAATTGATCAAAATTCCAAAATCCCTCAAATTGAACCTCCAATTGAACTCAAAATTCTTTCAATCCTTCACCAAAAAT
>NW_018164578.1:598619-601881 GCF_001263595.1 Phalaenopsis equestris
CCTTGAGGCCACCTCATCCAATTTTAAGTTTAGAGCCTCTCTGCCCTCCACATAGGCAGCACTTTGCACCCATCAATTGACCCACAGAGCCACCATTGGCCACTTTTATAAAAGCTCACCTCCATGGCCAATGGGAGGGGTGCTGAAAATTTCTTAACGATACCCTCTGAAATTACTCCCCGTGCTTCCTTGAGACCTTCACAGTGCAACCTAACCATGGCATTGCCCTGAATCCCCTTGCCGGAGTTCAATTTTTGAGCTCAAAACCTTACCAGAGACAGGACAGAGCTCTCCACACTTCTACACTCCACTAAAATCAAATTAAACCCACCCACACCATCACCACAGTGAAAGAAGAAGAAGCACCATCAAATTCCCTTCATACAGAGCCCTTATCATAGCCCTAGACCAACACCTGAAATCAAGCTTGGTAGAATTCATACCTAGACCCTTCACCACAGCAAGAGGTTCAATCCCTAGCCTCCTTGGACATCCACGAACGTGTCGAGCACCTCTGATCGAAGCTTCCCTTCTCAGAGCAAAGGTATTGAACTTTCCCTCTTCCCGAGCTTGTTTTGATTCTCTATGTGATTAGGGTTAGTTTAATGGCATGTTTACCGTATGGATATGGTCTTCTCACTTAGATGTGTCTATAAGATCATTTTAAAAAAAAAATTCACTTAATTTGGTTGAGAAATGAGAGAGATCTTAAGGCTAGAAGAGGGACGGTTCTCGGGCTAGGCTATCAGGGACAATGACGGGGAGCCGTCCGATTGCGCGTTTATCTCATCAACGGATGAGATCTAGCCAGACAGTGCCTTCTTACATGAAATGTGGCCCGAGTCAGCGCTGAGGTGGATGAAGACGCCGAACCAGAGGAGGCCGCGTGGAGCTTCAGAGCCGCCTAGGATCTAGTTAGCGCCGCGCATTTAAATAGATAAATAGGGTATTTTTTTATTTAAATAAATAGCCCTAACTTTAAAAATTCATATCTTGGTGTAGAAAAATCACAAAAATAAAATAAAAATACCCTCCTCAGTGAACAGAGGAGAATAATGTGGAAATAGTTTGAAATTTATTTGATGCATATTTTATTTTTAATTAATTAAACACTATTTTGAGTCTCTTAATTCTCCATGCATGTAGACATTTCATCATGACTTGAAATTTTGGCATGTTGTTGTTTCTGCCTTAGGGAACATCCTCTGATTTTTTCGAAGCCAGAGGATATCTCTAGACATAGATCTATATTTTTCAAGATTATGTCTATTATTTGCATAAATTAATCATAATAATTAGCATATTGCTTAGAAAATTCCATGAAAATTTTGGAAGGTTTACCATGACTAGAGAGCCCTTTGGAAAATATTTCATGGGTTAAGTCATTGAGAATGCACTTAATTTAATATAACTCAGAAAATTATAAAAATTGGTTTTTGGAGTTTTCAGTGATAAGAGGAATTTTATAAAAATAAAATGGTAATTAAAATAAATTTTTTATTTTTAGCCTATTTTTAATATTTAAATAATTAAAAAAAATGATAAAAAACACAAAAATAATAAAATTCATGGAAATGTTCTAAATTATTTCCTAAGAACTTAAGAATAATTGAAATATTTTTTCCTAATTTTCTAAGTGAAGATATTGAATTTTGAAGCTTAAAATAGTTTTTAAAGGCTAAAAATAGATTTTCACTAAAATAATTCTAACAATTCAAAGAAAAATCAAAAAAAATATGAAATTTGTTTCTCTTATTTCCTTGACCACAGAAATATTTAATAAAAAATATAAAACTTAATTTTCCACATTCAAAATATTTTTGTAATTAATAAATGCTCCAAAAATTAAAATAATTCTTAAAATTCAAATATAACTCAATAAATCATGAAATTTAGCCCCAATGCTTCTCTAGTCTAAGTCTACCTCCAGTTAAAATTTCATGGGATTAGGCTTTCTCTTGGTTAAGTTATGGAATTTTATTTGAAAAATTCTGTTTTTACATTAAAATAAATATGAAAATTAAATAAATTTTGGAAAATCACATTTTCTCCTCTGATGTCTTAATTGACCCATGAGTGAGGTGGGATAAAAATTCTAAAGTCATTTGGATTGAGTTTGACAAATTATTAAGTAATAGAGCATGAGGGGCAAAAGTGTAATTTTGGAAATTTAACCTTAATTAACATTTAGGCTTAATTCAAGGAGGGAAAAGGGTAATCTATGATTTTAACTAGCTTATTTGGATGATTGAAATATAAGAGGATTAATTGGTAGAAACCACCATAATCAAGGGATAAATTTTTAATTCCTTAAATTATTAAAATTTTGGAAGTCTATTAAATTAAATGATCTTAGACCTATGGGTATGATTTTGGAAGTTGATAACTCACTAATTTAATACCCCTACTTGATGTTTAAATGACATTTAAGTGTTTTTAAAAAGAATAATTATTATCACTTAAAAATTCAACTTCTTTCAAAATAACCAAAACATCTACCTAGGTTTAAAGGGCTTAGTGGTAACTTATGCTAAAATTAAATTAGATGAAATAAGAATTAGAAGAATGAATATAAAGTAAACACCTTTGAACACCCTAAGCCCAAATGAGAACTCAAATCGGCTAAGTGTTTCAATAACGCTAACTTGCCACCCTTTAAGAATCTTCACCTACATAACTTCAAAATTAAATGGCAAATGATAATTACCTTACTCTTAAGGATAATTCAAACATTAACTTTGAATTTCTAATGATGGGGGTACCTTTTCTAATTTTCTAAGACTAGTCAATAGGAAAGTCCTATGGCTAGACCTAGGCTACTAAAGAAGTTTTCTAGACCTCAACCAAAAGTGAGGTCAACAGGACCCACCAAGATATGACCTAGGTTTAGGTAGGTCACTAAAACCTTACTTTTTTCGCTTTACATAAAATGCTTAACATGCATTTTGAGTTTCAGGTGGTGGAACGAGAAGACTCTCCAGGTACATTTTTATAATTTACAACATTGTCTTTTCTTAAGTTTTCCACATTGTGCTTACTTACCTGCATGCATGAACAAAACACAAACTTTCATGCTAAACAACAATGTCACATGCTAAACAACAATGTCACCCTGCATGAAAACTAAAACTGTCAGGATAACCACAAAACCAAATCCAAAATCAAAACTAAAATCAATCATGATAAAAATCACCTCCACAACATTCAAAATATAAGACAACTCAAAATTTAATTACAAACATCACACAAAATAACAACTACA
>NW_018164578.1:602133-605241 GCF_001263595.1 Phalaenopsis equestris
GTCTAAATGAAATTATGGAACTCATTAAGTTGAGTTTAGTAAATTCATTTAGACTAGGTGAATTCAATAGAAAATAGTGGTGTCAGAATGAGGGAACCATAGGATCCTAACCGATATCGCTCTAATCAACTTTAACATGCCCCATAAAATTTAAAGAACTTCAACCATAGTACCACCTGATTTGACATCATAACTTGACACCCTAGAAAACTCAAACTCGTCACGGTAAGGAGATTGGAGCTAGCATGGTGGGCAGCACAGCCATCTTCAACAACAAAACTTGTCTTCCCCAGCTAAACCAATTTCCTTCCTCTGAATTAAATAATAAGCCATAGGAATTCAAGGTTGTCTACCTAGTGCAACATAAATCATCACATTATCTTTAGGCCTTTGTACAGCTCTGTTGTATAATATAAGCCCTAAACTCGTCTTAGGATTCCGAGGTTGTCGTTCTTCAAGACTTAAATCCTCACATCTTTTAGGCTATTTGTGTGATTATTTCACACGAATTAAAGTCCTAAATTAATAAAATTATTAGGATGAAACACCTAAATATTTCTCCATAAAACTGAAGCCAAACCATAGGATAGACCGGGAAGTCACCGAGGTTCTCCTCCAGCTCCATGACATCCCCTAGTTCTTCCTCATTTGGATTCCAAAAACAAAATGCTCCAAATTTGAGTTAATCCCATTTCACACCTCTTGGTTCGATATCATTGAAAGTCCTATCCTTTTGAACTCCTTGAAGATAATATTTTCTGATTTTTATCGAGAGTTTTCCTAGGTGACTTCGATCAATTAACATGTAATTAACTATAAGGGTTTTCCCTTATAGGAAGCTCGCCCGAACCCAACTTAAGATAAACCCTATTTAATTCATCATATCAAATTGAGGAAATTGTTAGTAAATAAAATTATTTCACAGACAAAACGGACGTCATATATTTCTTAGTTTATATGATCGAGTCTCATTCTCAAGTCTTGCGTTTATCCTTCGGGACAGATACATGGTTTGAGGTACAACGCTCTTTCATTTAAACTATGAAAAATATGGGGTCAGTTTGATTTCATATTTTTCTAAACTTAAAACTATATATATATATATATATGTGTGTGTGTGTGTGTGTGTGTGTGTGTGTGTGTGTAAATTAAAATGTCCTTCCGGAGCGGGGGACGGGATTTCGATTCCGGTGACCGACAACTTCTTACGAGCATCTCCTCCAACCAAAATAGTGCCGACAAAGGGTAAATGGGTTATTTTGATCATAATGAATTCTTTTCGATGATTGAAACATAAGAGATTAAATGGTAGAAACCAAGACCTCATTTTTCTACAATAGAAAGTATAATTGTAATTTCCACCAATTATTATAATTCGGGAAGTTAATTAAATTAAATGATCCTTAAGTGAGGGGTTAAATCTTGGAAGATGATAATTCACTAATTTAAAACCCCTAGCTAATGTTTAAGTCATATGGTCATTGATAAGGATTAAAAATACCATATATTTTTAGCATGCCTAAAAAGTCCTGAATTTATCTACATATAAGTCTTAAAGGCTTAGTAGTGAACTAGACTTAATTTGGATTTGCTTAATGAGGTTTTGGAAAGAGACATAACTAATTATGAATATTTTGCAAATAGTACAAGCCCAGGCTTATTTATAGGCATAAAATTCTTAATCACCTAATCTTACCCTCATGGGTACCCATTTATATAACTTTTAAATGAAATGTTAAATGATTAATTGAGTAACTCTCTCATGAGATAACTAAAACATCAAGTTCATTGAGCATAGAGTATTTTGATCAATCAAACCCTATGTTTAACTTTAGATGATTACTTGAACAATATAATAAATTCAAATGAACTCGGAGTTTACTTGAACAATATAATAAGTTCAAATGAACTCGGAGTGATGAACTCGGAGTTTTTCAAAGGATTCTAAAGGTTGTCGGAGTCAGGCTCCAAATACCTTTGCGATCTTTTGGATATTTTTAAGGACTAATGAACATATTATACTTTGCTCAAGAAAATCATCCATTTAAACTTCTAGGAAACCATTAGATTGCGATACAAAACTCAGTAGTGGTAGCTTGAACCTTTTCCACTGTTTTCTTTTCTGTAATTTTATTTAAATTTCAATAAAATTATATACATGTTTCAAAAGCTAATCTTTCAGCGGGAGCAGCAAGAAGTTGACAGGTATACTTTCACAGTTTTATTTAATTTCTATCACTTTACTTACTGCAATTGACTCTTGCTTTACAATATTATACATGCTTGGTTGTAGATTTTACTTCACCTGCAAAAAGAAAATAAAATTTCCAAAACCAATCAACACTTGTTCAAAATTAAACAATATTTTCAAAATCAACACAAAAACAACAATTTCATAACACGTCATTTTGATCTTACGCGAGTCCCTCGGATGAGAAAACCCATGGCTGCTAATGAGATCTCCCCAGTTTAAATGAGCTTAATAACTCATTTAAGCTAAGTAAATTCAAAAAAAATAATGGTACCATAATGAGGGAGTCGTAGGATCCTAACCGGTGTCGCTCCAATCAACTTTAACCCCCCTTCCCCTCATGATTGAACTTAAACTTGCCAATTAAACCTTTAAACCTTAGAATTTAGGTTTGTTACTTAGTGGAGGAGCTTGGAGCCAACACCATGGGCAGCACAACAAGGATGCACAGAAGAACAACTTCGAGGGACCAAATGAATCTACAATATCACGAGGATCTACAATAACAAATCCTTTCTTAGAATTAAACAACAAGTCATAGGACTTCGAGGTAGTCCGCCTAGTGCGACATAAATCCTCAACTTTATATTTAGGCTTTTGCATAATTATGTTGTGCAATCTAATTCCTAACTCACCTTAGGTTCCGAGGTTATCCCTTGTTGTGGTGTAAACTCTCTTATCTTCCAGGCTGTTTTTGTGATCGTATCATACAAATGTAAGCCCTAAATAATAATAATTAACAGGACGAAACATTTAATATCATCTAGTTGAAATTGAAGCCAAACCATATGACAGCTTAAGGAATCACTGAGGTTATCCTCAGGATCCGTGGCATCCCTTAGTTCTTCTTCCTTTGG
>NW_018164578.1:605341-620961 GCF_001263595.1 Phalaenopsis equestris
TGGACGCAGGTAATAAGCTGCGTCAAACGGGGCCTGAATCTATATAAGAAACTAACGTCAATCAAACATAAAATTAAACCTAGCTATCACAACAATGTGGCTACCAATCTACAAGTTCAAACACTACTTGAAGCCAAATTCATAAGAGAGTTCAAATATTTTCAGTAGATATTAATAATTATGAAGATACATAAGTTGAACGGTAGTGGGCAAAAGTTTGTTAATTTAACAACTTAAACCTAACACCATGGCCTAAAAGTAGTTGCCCATTAATGTAAATTAATGCCTCGGTCAAATCTGTAATTGGCTATACTATAATGAGCTTCTTAGATACCTTTTTAAGCTATCATAACAAAAAGAAGATGGATCCTATAATCATCCAAAAGAAAATTTTCAGATTGAAGATGGACTAAATTGTTACAACGTATGCCCTTTGAGCTGGAAGAATGCAAAGGCAACTTATCAACAAAAGATTGATCTTATGTTCAAAGATAAAATGAAGAGGAACGATAAATTCGAAGACGATAATCTGCTTGTAAAAAGTGAAAAAACACCCAATAACAATAACACACTCCAATTAAAAAGGAGCTTTCAATACCCTAAAAAAATTTAACATGAAGCTCATCTTCTGAACGTAGTTTTGGTATCGATCAAAGTTCAAACAAATTCTTTAAGATTTATACTTAAACCTCAAGGCATCAAAATAAACTTGGACAAAGTTGAGTCACAGGGGAACATCAAAAAATTACAAAAGCTAACTGATTGCATAGCCAGTATAAGCTATAATTCATATCAAGATTGGATGAGAAGCGGTCGGCATTCTTTAAAAAATCGAGAAGTGCCAAGCAATCTCAGTGGAATAAAGCTGCAAAGAGGAATTCTGAGAGTTAAAATCTGGGTCCATATGTTAATGATATTATTAGTTAAAATCAATTATAATTAATATAATGTATGACAATGATTCTTAAATGATATTAAATGTTTCACTCTTAGTCGCATTACATTACAATATGGTCCATCCTAAGTGCAGCTTGAGCACCATAAATGAAGCGGGGTGTGATAGACATTGATACCTCAGAAGCATTTAAATTGTTAGAAAATAATAGAACTAAAACAACATAGAGCTACAACTTGATCCCTTAGTTGACATATTACAATAGAAAAAGTGGGAGACTAATCTATGTTTCCATTCCATAATTATGTATATATTCAAGCATTCATATAAAGAAATAAATGATACACAATGTAATAGTAAAAGTGACAATACTTAATTAGCAAAATGATAAATTTAAATTTCATTAATCCCATGAGCGTAATTGTACAATCATAAATTTGAGAATCATATATATAATTTGGTGTATGCTAACATTTTAATAAATGTAGTGTAGAAACAAAATTATATAAAAGCAAGCTTAAAAATATAAAATAAAATTAGTATAAACCAATCGTAACTCATGGCCCAATTAAATTGAGTGAATCCATCCGCCATCACAAGATTAAATTTTGAAGCACAATTTTTTATATACATTTTGAGTTATGCATTATCAGCACACACTCGTAATTAAAAATAAAATATAATTAAATCATGTGATAAGCTTCACTAACAAATCTAGAACTAAACGTACTGTAAAAAATTAATGTATTGTACTGTCATGCTTAAATTTGTTCAAATTATTCAATCAGCTAAAGTAATATATAATTAATAAAAACTAATCCTTTGATCATATTATAGATATGTATCCTAATGCGCAATATATTATATTTTCAAATAGATCAACAGAACTCATTTTTATTAATTAAAGAATTCAAAAATTAAACTAACTGTAATATACATTTGATTTTCAAGATTAATTTAATTAACATATATTTGAATTTGAATTGATTGTACCAAAAGTTCAACTTGTAATTTAAATTTCAAGTTAAAATCAGCATTAATCGAGGCTTTTCTAAATATAAAGGCTAATGATTATTAACAGGGTTTCATTACTACGGTGGATAGTAGTAGGCAAAGCAGTTCATATAATTGCAAACCTTGATAGAGCTAATCTAAAGAAAGGAAATCAAAGAATAATAAATGTCTACAACAACATCTCATTCTTCTACAAATCATAGATCTTCAAGGTTAAGTATTTAGATATAGTAAAGCTTGCTCATCTGATCTAAGGAAAGTTCGTGAATCTTGACAAAATTTTTGCCAAAATAAAGGTTGCAGAACTAGACCAAACATCAAACCGAAAAAAAAAAAGTAAAAATTCAAGGTTCGGTAAAAATTCAAGGTTCGACCAAAAGAACTAGACCAAACATCAAACCGAAAAAAAAAAAGTAAAAATTCAAGGTTCGACCAAAGTTGAACCATATAACATAATAAATATAAAAATTAATGAAATGTGAAATAAATGATGCTATAATGATGTAATAATGTACCAATAAAATAATAAATAAAATAACCCATGACTAAATTACATGTAGGCCGGTAAAATTAAAGTCCACAATTTAAAAAATTTTACTGAAAAAGTATGCCATTCTTAAACCTCAAAGTGAACAAAGAGCAAACAATTGTGCATATTCATTGATAAATGTGCAGGTCTACATTTGAGGTCATACAGCAACTGCATGAGATAAACATGCAAAGCAAAAGGCGGTATAGTAGCAAAAAATCACATTAGTTCTCAATAATTAGAATATAATCCGCGATTTATCCATACAAAGTTTCTATCCATAAGAAAAAAATTTCAAAATGAAAGGCAATACCCATCAATTACCTACAAAAATCTGAACATCAGTGCAATACAAGTGAAACCAACCAACGTACACGCCAATCAATCATCCATGGCTGCTTCACAACTTAATATAGACAGCTCCTTGGAAACAAAGAAAGGACCAAAAGGAGACGTGGTGCGGGCAAATTGACGGTGAATTTACATATAACACCACAAAAGGGGAAAAATGCAGAAATAAAAAATATTGATAGGTAGGAGGCAAGCGGCAACAAATATGGTGAGTGGCCTGAACAGCGGCAAATGGCTGAGAACAGGAAGTCTCACTCAAGCAAGGAAACAGGAAGCAGGAAGCGGAAGAGTTGGAGCTTGCCTCTTGGAGCAAATATTAGGGATTTAGATTTGCGAGATCTACTCATTTACTGCTTATCCCTTGTTAAAATATTAGCCCTTGGATCACGCCTCACATGCAATTGAGTGGTTCTCGCAAACCGCAACCGGTTCGCCGGTTGAATGGTAGAACCGTCATTTCATGTAGTTCCAAGCAATCCAAATATATAAACCATTCTGTATGTGATCCGGCTTGGACAAGCCACCGTTTCATGGTTGAACAGGCCAGTCCGGTCAAACTTTTAAAACATTGGCTTAACAGGTTGTACTATGAGCTGATGTCTTGAAATGGACATTAACTAACTAGTAGATAGTTCTAAAAGTAGCATGGTTCTCACTACGAGTGTTTGGACTTTCTTTTACCTATAAAGGAGAGATTTCTTCACCCTACGTTAGTGAATGAGAGATTAATATAAGTTTTGAAAGGACTCGGGAGTGGATGTAAGCATGTTAGGCTGTTTAACCAAAAGAAATTGTTGGCACTGTTTGCTTTTTTCATGCACAATTTACCTGTGTATCGGCTATTTACTCTTGAAATCTTTTTGTAATTTTATTTTATCATACTCATAAGATTTAGAGGGGTGAATAGAAAAGAAAATAGTAATCCTAACAACCTTGAGTTTAAGTGGGGAAGACACCGATAGTGCCAGACTCGAAAAAAAATTACCATGAGCTCATTAAAGCGTCTTTATCAGCCTCCAGAAAGGTTTCAATTAGCAGGAGCATATTCAGGAAGGAAAGTTCCACCGCCTTCTTGAACCAAGATGTCCTCTCCAGAAGGTTCTCAATTGTTTAACTGACAGCTATAGTGTTGTATTATCATTGAAAATGTAACAAACTTTTTCTCCTTAGAATTATTTTCAGGACTGATGGACTGTTCCCAAAGATTTTTTCGACCTCAGAAGGCTTCAGAAATTTGGATATATTATAATGAGAATCTGGGAGGATCCCTCAAGCCAAGGCAGTATTTGAAATTACAAAAATATAAGAGTATCCAAGAGTTTTCTTCGGCCCAAATGCTCATTTCATGGTGCAGAATTCTTCCACTTGCCCAAAGGTCCATTTTGAAAAATTCTTCGGGTTGTGTAACCATAAAAAGTATTTCAGACTTCCTATTTCTTTCTCAGTTCTGTCGCTGCCAAATTGTTAGATATAGTTCTTGTCTTTGTCTAACATGTAAGATGTAAGGTTCTAGCTGATTTTATTACACCCCTTTTCTCTGTCAAGAAAGATTAGAGACGAAGGTTAGGGTACAACCTAAGACAAATTGCCAAAAATTCGGCCTATGAAATCAACATGTAAGACTTGCAAAAACAAATTCTAATACAAGAACATCTTGCCCTTTATGACAGGTGGGAACATGAGGCGCATTCTTTTCACTCCCATAACAATAGGAAAGTAGTGAGAAAAAGAACCCTTTTCATCAACTATAAAAAAATCGATTTCGCAATAAAAACACTCACCCATTGTGTCCATTCGATCAAAAAGTTCGGAGAAGGTGGGCTTGGATGTATTTTCGACTGCCACGGATACCGCCAGTTCAAAATGAGGTGTATCAAGAATTTGACCTGCCTTCGGCGTTTCAACTCATGGGCGAGTAGCAAAGTCAATCGGCTCAAAGGATATATTTGTATCCCCCTAACAGCCCAAGAATAGCCTTCCCGATCGAAGGTCGAGCCGATTTTTTTCCTACCTAAAAGTTTTTATTTCTTATGATCCCCTCGCAAAGGTTGCTAAACCTACCGCGAAGAATTTTGGTCGTCAGATCAGTTTGTGACTAGGTGAGATCCATCATCGCAAAAGAGGAACAAGTCAAATCATAAAGAAGGTTGAGAGTTCAATCAAATGAGATTCAAAGAAGGCCCATCGCTCTATTTATAAGCCAATAGTTCAGAATTCAACAAAGTAGTTTCATTATGAGTATTTATTTCTTTTTTCAATATTAATTATTGAAATTTTAATTCTCTTTCTTATTGCAGCATAGCTTCGACCCATCGCTCTATTTATAAGCCAATAGTTCAGAATTCAACAAAGTAGTTTCATTATGAGTATTTATTTCTTTTTTCATTATTAATTATTGAAATGTTAATTCTTTTTCTTATTGCAGCATAGCTTCCTAAGATACAAGAGAGTTAAGGAACTAAATATATATAGTCATTAAGTAACTATACAAATAACCATTAATCTGATGGTTCATGTTATTATGAATTTAATGGCTTCAATCTCACCACTCATTAGAGATCGCCCGGGAGAAGCAAGCCAAGGTCGAGTGCCTGAGGCTGAGTGATCAAGGTCGAGTGCCTGAGGCTGAGTGATCAAGGTCGAGTGCCTGAGGCCGGGTGACCGAGGTCGAATATCAAACATTGAGTGACCAAGATTGAGCGTCTGAGGTCGAGTGACCAAGACTGAAAGCCCGAGGCAGAGTGGCCGAAGTAAAGTGCCTGAAGCCAAGTGATCAAATCAAAGTGTTTGGAAACAGATTAGTGGAAAGTGGGCATTCAACGATAGGTAACCAAAGTCGAATATGGGAAGCCAAATGACTAGAAGGCTATTATATAAAGTCAGATGTCTCCTCCACATCCCAACGATTCAATCGAAATTTCACTTTCGGAATATGAAATAGCTAAGTCTTGAAATCTATGATAGTATTGGCCCAAAAGCATCATTTGATCAGTATCTTGGCCATTACAAATAAGGAAAATTAAATGTAATAGGTGGTGCTGAAAAAATACATTCTATAAAGATCTTTAATTCAAGTGTTTCCTTTCCAATCTCTCTCTCTCCCTCCCATCTGTTCTTCTAGTTCCTCAAAAGCACTCTCTCTTTCTCTCTCTTTAGTTTATGCTCTACTAGTTGGGTGTGATTCAAGGACAAATCTAGGAGCAAAAATGTCATATAATAATACGAAAGAAAGAGTAATATAACTAAACCCAATTTATAGAATGATAAGGTTGAAGTCCCTAAAATACAAGAAAAGTAAACCAACAAGGTAAGAGAATCACTTTATAAGGATTATGATGCACCATAGAAGCAGAAACTAAGTTCATGCAATAGACACAAGACAATATCATACCATTAGAACTCACAGGTTAATTATCAAACCTAACAATGAGAGATGTTAATGCAACACATGGAAGAACGATACAAGTATGTTTAGTACTTAATTATTATAGTTTTAATCATCTGTAAACAGCTTCAGCATAAGCATATATGCAAAAAATGAAGAGATCCTTAGTCCGTCACAACTTTATTAGGAGCAAAGAGATGGTATAAACGCAAAACCAAAATTCAGCCCTATATAAAGTCTATGTGGCAAAGTTACTTTCAAAAACAAAATAATGCATAACTTTTAAGAAAACAATGCATATTTTTTAATTAATAAAGCTTAATATGTTTAATGGGGAAAATGCCGCAGCGCATTAATGTGTATGTTTACTGAAGTGAAAGTAATAGCCATGAGAATACCTCCAAGACAGATGGGAACAATGCCATTCCACCAAGAATGCTAAGCCCTGTCAAGTAAGCATTTTGACCTGGTATTTCATCTTGGATTGCAAGAGTGCCATAATCCAAAACTATAAGATGGATCGATGTGAGCACCACAGCTTCAACATATCTAGCCTCCACAACCAACTGAATAGCTGCCGGGATGGAGGAAAGCCAGAATGGCGTAATTGGCAGGATTGCACTTGTGCAGGCAACCAATGTGGATACATAAAGAAAATGTATATGGTAGAATCGAAACAAGAGATATGTGAAGCACCCCTGAAACAGAGCAACTTTCACAGCAGCCAACATCACACTACTAACAGCATGATCAAGAACCACTGCACAACGAACTCTTTTAGACTTGGATATGGGAAGCATGCCAAGAGCATGATCCATGACACCAGATTCAGAAGTGATTAAGGAGTAGAGTAGCCAGAAAAAAATGAAGAGCTGTGAAATAAAACTCAACAAACCAGCAGCACCGGAGATAATCGAAAGAGAAATGGAGAAGAGCAAGTTGGCACTTCCAGACATAACCATCGTGCTGCTTGCCAAGATCTGTTTGAAGATATCAATGCTCTGAAGAGCGAAACCTTTGATCTTCTCCACCAAGTCTTCTCTGGCAAGCACAGAGAGGAATTCTTTTACCATATAATCGGAATCTGCAAAGGTTTGCCTCCATTCTTGGTTACGGATGTGGTGTAGGAGGTTCCGGAGTTTGATGGAGAAGGGGTGGAGGGAGGACTTTTTTGTGATGAAAGATGAGGAATTGGTGGATTCTCCGATGGGTTTAACGAGATACAGCTTGAACTCTTCGGCGAGCTCAGTAACATTGTACTGGAGCGCAAGGGAATCGACATGGTGGACGACGCTGTCGTATAGCTTCGAAGCACCGGATTCAATGAGCTCGGGAACATCGTGATCGTCCATCCAGCGTTGAAGGCCTATCCTTTCCGTATAGTTGTGCTGTTGGAAATGGTACTTGAGCGCGACGACGGCATCGCGGCCCTCGATGGATATCTTGTAGGAGAAGAGGAGGGAGCTGGAGAGAGAGGTGCAGATCATGGCGAGGATGAGATTGATGGCAATGAGGGTGTTGAGGTGACGAAGGATGCGGGAGGTGAGGAAACGGCTAAAGCGGCTGAGGGCGTGCGACGGGGGATCAAAAGCGTGCTTGCTGTTGCGGCGAATGTGACGGGCTGCAGCGATGGCGGAGAGGGTGGCCGAGAGTGGAGGAGCGCGGGTGCGGGTAGAAGCGAGGAAGCCGGGGAGGGCGAAGACGGGAAGGGCGAGGGAACCTAAGCGCTCGTGGAGGAGGACGAAGAAGGCGAAGGAGACGAGCCATCGCATAAGCTTTGAGAAACCGAGGTGAGGAGGCGGGTGATGCGGCTGACTCTGGCGACGAAATAGGCGGTGGAGAGCAGCGTGGGAGTCGATAAGGGAGCTGGCGGCAGACCGCAGGGTGACAAGGGGAACGGCGAGGAGGGTCTCAGGGAGACCAAGGCTTAGCGGATGGGACCAGAATGAGACGAGAGCCGTATGGAGCTCGCGAAGGGGCATCGAGCAGAGTAATGCCCACTGAATTGGTCGCCTGTAGTCCTGCAGCAGCCGGGCTAGACCGTATAACAGGACAAATGATAGGGCTAATCCGCCGTGCGCCAAGGCAATGTAAATGGCGAGCCGCATCGCCTCCTCCCTCGGCAAAACCAATGCCGCCAAGACTCCACCGTCGGGAGCCGGATTGTCTCCCTTCTGCTTCGCTGTTTCCCGGTACTCAGCAGTGTTGCCGCTGCCGCCATCAATATCGGACGATGGCTTTGGGTGCTGTTCTTCGCCGGCCTTTGAGGCCATAGGAAAATGCAAACGCGAAAGCCAATGCAAGGATTAAGGGGTTGCGTCAAACTTCCATATTTATTAATTTCATTCTATTTTAATCTTAAGATTTTCTCACTCAAAAGATTAATCTAAATATGTGCTTGGAATCTCTCTGCATTGGGATTCTCCTGCATTGGGAAAATATTTACGTACGTAAGACGAATATCTAAGACGTACAATATTGGGGGTTATTCAGATGGTGCATGCGGGTTATATTCACTTTATACCCTCATGTAACCTCCCTGTAATTTACCTGTAACTACCGGAACTACAGAAGCGCGAAACTTATTTGTAGGTTACAGCTATATTATAGGTAAGTTACAGGGAGTATAACACTGATATAACCCCTTTGTACCCTCTGATTAACCTCCCGATGTACGCAGCTCTGCGTACGTCTTACGTACACAAATACTTTCCCCTGCATTGGAGATACAAAGTGGGTGTGTGCCCCGGAATTAAAAAGATATTTTTATATATATATTTTTACATATCATAAGCATTAAAATTCCATATTTATTAATTTAATATTCTAAATTTTAATATTAAGATTTTCACACTCAAAAGATTCGGCCAATACAAAAAACACATCATTTCATTTACAATTCAATTTCCACATGCAAGAAATATTTCTCATGCTCTAACTTTAAAAGAAATATTAGGATCGTGAAATACAAATATCTTTAAAACTCTCATCTTTCTCCCCCTCCTGATTTTGTTCTATCGGAGACCTTTAGCGAAGTAATTTCTCCTTCGTTCGGGATTTTTTCTAGAATCGTGGCATATCAAAACCTCTGATACTGCCATATTTCTTCTCATCTTGATCCGACTCTACCAGAGATCATTGATGAAGGTAATCTCTTCTTTGTTTGCTCTTACACTCAACGCCCTTTCACGATTTCTTTTAGGAATTGGGGGATACAAATGTCTCGGAAACTCCGGTCTTTCTCCTCCTTTTGATCAGATTCTATAACAGACTTTTGCTGTGAGAGATATCTTGAGCATTACAATGTGTGTTCCCATTTTTTTTGTTTTTTAGTGAGTCATTAGATTACTTTCTGGTTTTCCTTTATGACAAGAGTATTCATCATTTAACCATCTATCTTTTTTGGTCACTTTTCAATTCAGAGTAACAACTTATATCCAATGAAGTACAAAATATTTATCATATATTGAACATATGGTATTTTATTTTTCTTTTTACTGCATTCATCAAAAAAATTGCAAACTTATTGCATTTTTAATAAAAACTGCAATGGCATTATATCCTAAAACAACATGGTGCTTTATTTATAAGATTCATGATACGACAGGTTTTCTTATCAAGTATTTTTGGTTCTGGTTTGGTTATTACAGTTTAATTTTTTTACTTTAACATGACTAACAAAGTATTTTCTTATTGGCTTGTTTGACGCTCCTTTGTAGCATTAAATAATGTGTTATATGGCTTGCTAATCGCACTATGAGGCATTTTATGGTATAGAGAATGATAATAGCGTGTGTTATTTGTGCTTAAGATACACTGCAGTGCATAGCGCAAGTCACAAATGATGCATGCAATTTTACTACATTTGAAAAGTTATTTGTGAAGCTAAAAATCAATGTTACTTTTCAAGTATGCCTAATTTTTAAATTTAATGAATTTCATTACATTTAAAAACATTTTTTCCAACTCCAAGCAAGCAAATGGGTTGCAAGAGTACTTGAGTTTCAAACAAAAAATCAAGCATTTCACTAAAAGTTGTATTAGTTTAAGTTAATTTATTTCATTATTATCTAAGCTGGTTTAATGAATAAGTGGTGTGGAACCTTCAATTAGTTTCACCAAATTTTCATCCATATTTACACATATTATTTTTTTTCTTATGAAGGGGTGGTGTGGTCTAATTTCAAGATTTATTCAATGATGCATCAAAATGATAACTTATTCATTACATACAAATATGGTTAATATTCGATGCAAGTTAAAAATTAAATGAGGAAAAAATATAAAGTTGGCCACAAGAAAACTATTAAAATTCAAAAAGATATGTTGATTTTGATAATGTTAAAAGAAGAGGTTGAATTGATTTATCTTTGGATTTGAGATATTATCATAAATGTGAAACATTATCAAACGAGCACAAGTTTATACCAATAATGTTGAAGTTGTGGAGATTATTGTTCACTCAAGTGAATATGACTGAGTTGAGGTAGTGATCATCACATAGAGTGGTGGAAAATCTGAAATTTATCCACAAATTCAAGAGACACTCATTATTAATAACATATCAAACTGTTATTATCCGAAATCTAATTGTATCTATAATGAAAGTACTGAGAGAGATATTTGTAATGAGTGATACCTAATTATCCAATTTGTCAGTGAAAATGATTTAAAATTTAGTACACATTTTCATGACTCACATAGTTTTAAGCAATTTCTCCTGTCAATAGCAGTCAAAAAAGGTTTTGGGATAAAATTTACAGGTAGCAATAGATTTAGCATTATTGTTATTTATTTGTATCGAGGATGTCTTTGGAGGGTAAGAGTTAAATTTTGTGTTGATGGACATTCATTCTAGATAAGAGTAAACAGAGTGAGAAACATGCAAGCCACAACTTGTTGGGTTGATCACACAATTAAAGATATTGTGAAGAAAAAATTAAAAATCCCTCTGAGAACATTAATAATAATTTAAAGAACTTATATGGGCTATCACTGCCATATATGAAGTTATGGAGGTTGAGAGAGCTGTCGACCTCATTTTTTTTAGGTCATTAAAAGATTTCTCTACTGACTCTCCTAAAAGACTAGATTGAGACCCGCTCCACTTAGAAATTTGAACCACTCCTTGACTTGTTGTAGTCTCATATGTGTGTTTTCAAATCCTCGACACTTAGTCGAGTCGATTGCAACAAACATATTGAAACATAAGTTGAGTTCTTTTTAAGGACTGTAAAATGTCTTAGGAAGATCATTTGGACTTAGGGGTTTTCAATCTTTTGAAACAGCGCACCACCCTAAACATCCACATACACAACACACACAAACACCACTCTTCACCCATAATTCACTAACCATTATCAAAATCAAATTAAAATTAAAATAGAAACCCTCATAACATGAATTTGACACCTTTCGACACATGTGACGAGTAGCTTGTTTCCTAAAATGTTTTGCTAGACTTTGGTTTGTGACTCGACCCCGAATTACACAATTATTTAAATTCAGAAATATGGTCAAAGGCTTGACCCAATTTATATTCAGTGGCTAGTGTGCAAAATTAAATATTATATAAAGCTGATAAAAAGGGCCACACTTAGGGTACTACGCAAGTATACGTATCGTTTCAAGTAATATAAGATTTTCCTTAAAACCCCCAATATCGACCCTACGAAGATAGCCAAAACTCTTATAAATTGAATTTAATAAAACCTCTTTTAATTGTAGAAAACTTATATATGAAGTGATCGCAAGTTTTTGTTGAATATCTAATCCTATAGAATTAAAGGAATGCTAAGTATGCTAAGCAATTGCAAAATGTATATGCAAAACAATTTAAGAAGGTTTTAAAATGCAAAGTTACCACTAATCTAAACTAATAATGTATGAAGAGTTCAAAATTGTATAAAACATCCTTCCCCTTGCAGTGAGTTTATAATTAGTGTAGGAAAATAATTTTAAAATATCACTAAGGTATTGTGCCAAATAGAAGCAATTATATTCTTTACCCTATGTCAAGTGCATAAAAAACATTAGCTAATCCAGAATTTGGTCTCTCCACCGATGGTTAGGCTGGAAAGATACTAGCTCTCACTCTAGAGTTCTCACTTCCATTCACATGATGGTTAACAACTCACTTTAGTTTCTAAACATCTGGACCAAATTAGGGATTTTAGTCTGTCACCTTAAAATCTTCAATTTTATGCCCATCAAAACTTATTTACCTATTCATTTGCACTTAACTTCAAGGACTACATTCACATCCATGAAGTTAAATGTGATTCTTACTATGTTGGAACATAGCCCATTTCGGGTCACTACGTTCTACAATAAATTTTAATAAATCAATTGGTCAGATTGATAAGTAAATGAAGCATAGAGTTTTAATCATCACAATTTATGGAATTTTAAAGCACTTCTACTAAACTACATTCCTTTACTTAAGCTACATTCTTACACATAATTAGTCCTCATTGCAGAGAGAAAGACAATAAAAACTACTCAGATCTCATGAGGAAGAAACAATAACACATGGAAATAAATAAAATTTTACAAGACAAGAAAAACAAAATAAACAAAGTACACAACTTATCTTAAACTCTTACCCAAACAATCCTTCACGTTCCTTTTAATCCCTCACTCTCTTTACAATTTACTCCAAAATTACTTAAATCTATAGTGAAGAAGATATCTCTCAGTTCTCCTCTTCTTCTTCAAGTCCTAAGAAAGCTTCCAAGACTTTATCCTCACTAGGTAAAATTTACTTCTATATAAAAGACTCCCTTTTCCTTCTCCAAATGTCTCTCTTTTGAATCTCCAGATATCTCTTTAAATAGAAATCTCAAAACTCTCAAGAGTTTCTTCAAGCACCTCTTCAAAATTTATCTAAATTCAATGGATCTTCTAGATAACTATCTTTAGCACCTAGGCTCCAGATTAACATTGGTTTTTTTTTTTGCTTCATTTGACTTCCATTTGCTCTATTTAGTGTACCTACAGCCAAAAACATCAAAAATACCTTACAGCCAAAAACATCAAAAATACAGCCAAAAACATCAAAAATACCTTTCTTTAAATCACAATATCATTAAAAATAAATATTAAATATACTAATAAAAGCAACATATTTTAGGTATGTCAAAATCCCCCATACTTAATTGTTACTTGTCCTCAAGTAACTTATTTCTTCTGAAAAATATTTTAGTATGTAGTAATGGGTTTCATTAAAGATCTCTATAGTTTTATCTTATAAATGTGGTAGTCATGACTTTCGGGAAATCTTAATATATTAGGTTAGAAAAAAGGCAAAAGAATATTTTGTAATCAAGTCTAGGAATTCTAATTCTTTTGTTCATTTCAATAATTAATTGTAGTTTAAAAATTATAGGAGTCTCAGAAGAATAAAAAATATAATTTGAGAGAACTCTATTAGTAAAAGTAAATTAATACTCTAGAAAATAAAAGCTAAAAAATGTAATTAAGTCTCTTTCTTTAAAATGATTCATGTGAAGCCAATTTTTAATTAGGCATCCCCTGAAGCTTTTCCTCACTTTCATATATACTTTTCTTTTCTTTTTTTTCTTTTTTTTTCTTTTTTTTTCTTTTCTTTCTTACTTTCAGGATCATTTTCAATCCTTTATTTTTTTTCATAGTGAGGATTACTATATTTGGATCAACCTTTAATGATTTTGAACTTCACTATCTTCGTCTTAAAGTTAAATACTCATCATATTTCCTTACTTTGATAATTTGCATTTGTTTTCAAAAATAATTTTTCATAGAGTCTCAATTAATTAAAGTATAGATATAAGATTCTCAGCATTCCAAAAGACAAATTGTTTTCTACTTTAAATAGTAAAATTATATTCCTACTCTCTTTTACTTAATATCTTAATTCTTAGAACTAACCTTTATCACTAAAAATTTACTTAAGACTTACCACAACATCTATAGAGTAAAAATAAAATATAATTCTCTAAAAATAACACTACATACCCATATTACTTTAAAAAGATATTTTCTTTGAATATAGTTTATTAAAGATAAATAAAATTATGTTTTTCAAAAGTTTTTCTCCTTCCCCCAAACATAATTTTTTTTTAATAAATTAAAACATTTATAATTGAAAAGATAGAAGCAGGAATATTTTAAAAAATAATTTTTGTAAAAAGGGTTACCTCCTCCAAAATACCTTCTCAAACTTAGTTGTATTTTTAGGTTCAAGTTTAAGTTTTATTATCTTTTAAAGTTGATTTTATGTCATTCATGTCATTTATTTTAGGTTCGATGTCGATTAGACCTAAATAAGTTTAATTGAGACATAAGATTTAGGTTTAATGTTGGTGAAATCTAATATTGATTTCATTCAATTTGGATAGAACTTATGGTATGAAGATGATTTAGGTTCAATATAGGTAGAACCTAGAGTTTAAGATGGTTT
This sequence comes from Phalaenopsis equestris, assembly GCF_001263595.1. Lineage (NCBI taxonomy): Eukaryota > Viridiplantae > Streptophyta > Magnoliopsida > Asparagales > Orchidaceae > Phalaenopsis > Phalaenopsis equestris. The sequence continues at coordinate 619,956 of NW_018164578.1, forward strand.
AAGTCCAATGTAAGTTTAAGTCCAATGTAAGTAAAGTAGGACTTAAGGTAATTTAGGTTCAATATAGGTAGAAACTAAGGTTTGAAATATTTCTAAGTCTAATGTATGTAGGACTTAAAACTGATTTAGGTTCAATGTAGGTAGAACCTAAAGCTTGAAATAGTTCTAAGTCTAATGTAGGTAGGGCTTAAAATTGATTTAGGTTCAACGTAGGTTTGAAATACTTTTAAGTCCAATGTAGGTAGGAATTAAAACTAATTTAGGTCAAATGTAGATAGAACCTAAAGTTTAAGATGTTTTATGTCCAATGTAGGTAGAACTTAAAATTGATCAAGGTTCAATGTAGATTTGAAATAGTTTTAAGTCCAATGTAGGTTGGACTTAAATGTGATTTAGGATCAATGTAGGTAAAACCTAAAGTTTAAGTCGGTTTAAGTCTAATGTAGGTATGACTTAAGATTGCTTTAGGTTCAATGTAGGTAAAAACTAAAGTTTAAGATGGTTTAAGTCCAATGTATGTAGAACTTAAGATTGATTTAAGTTCAATATGGATTGAACTTAAGGTTTAACATGGTTCTAAGTCCAATGTAGTTAGGACTTAAATTTGATTTTTATGTAGGATATGAGGTTGATTTAGATTCAATATGGATGGAACCTAAAGTTTGAAATGATTTTAAGTCCAATGTAGAGTTCAATATGGATTAAACTTAAAGTTTAAAATGGTTCTAAGTCCAATGTGGTTATGACTTAAATTTTATTTTTAAGTAGGATCTGAGGTTGATTTAGATTCTATATGTATTGAACCTGAAGTTTAAAATGATTTTAAGTCCAATGTAGGTAGAACTTAAACTTGATTTAGATCAATTGTGATTAGGACCTGTTGGCACTAAAAAGTTGAGGAGCTGTCCGTTGGAAGCTGTCGGCCGTCAGAATCAAAATCCCGTCGTCCGCTTCAGAAGGACATATAATTTACACACATATATATATATATATATCTTATTCTTTA
>NW_018164578.1:621216-622835 GCF_001263595.1 Phalaenopsis equestris
AATTAAATAGGGTTTATATTAAGCTGGGTTCGGACAAGCTTCCTATAAGGGCAAGCCCCTATAGTTAATTACATCTTAGATAACCGAAGTCACCTATGAAAACTCTCGATAAAAATCAGGAAATGTTATCTTCAAGGAGGTCAAAAGAAAATAATTTTCAAAGATTTCAGACAAAGAGGTGTGAAAAGGGATTGGCTCAAATTTGGAACATTTATTGTATAATCCAAAGTAATCCAAAGGATAATCCAAAGGAGGAAGAACTAGGGGATGTCACAGATCCGGAGGAGAACCTCGGTGACTTCCCATTTTATCATATTGTTTGGCTTCAGTTTTGAGGAGAAATATTTAAATGTTTCATCTTACAAATTTTATTTATTTAGGGCTTATATTTGTGTGAAACGATCACACAAATAGCCTGGAAGATGTGAGGATTTGGGTCGTGACGAACAACAACCTCGGAATCCTAAGATGAGTTAGGGCTTATATTGTACAACAGAGCTATACAAAGTCCTAAAGATAAGGTGAGGATTTACGTTGCACAAGCAAACTACATCGAAGTCCTATGGCTTTGTTGTTTAATTATAAAAAAAAAATTGGTTTAGTTTGGGAAGACATGTTCTACTATTGAAGATAGCCGTGCTACCCACCGTGTTATCTCCAAGCTCCTCGCCACAAAAAGTTTAAGTTTTTTAGTGTGTCAGGTCATGATGTCAAATCAGATGTCCCTATGGTTGTAGTTCTTTAAATGTTATGGGGCATATTAAAGTTGATTAAAGTGACACTGGTTAGGATCCTATGGTTCCCTCATTCCAGTACCACTAATTTTTATTGGATTCACTTAGTCCAAATGAATTTACTAAACTCAACTTAATGAGTTTCATACTTTCATTTAGACCGTGAAAAGCCTCGTTAGCTACCGTAGGTTAGCTCCTTCGAGGGATTCCAGTTTATCCGATAGAGATGTCTTAATTTAGTTGCAATTATTATTTTCTAATTGTGATTAACTTTTGAGTTGATTTATATTTTGAATGTTGTGGCGGGGGGGGAGGTGTTGGTGGGTGTTTGTACGACTATCCTAGCAGTTTTGGTTTTCATGCAGAGTGATATCGTTGTTTAACATGAAAGTTTATGTTTTCATTCACACATGCAGGTGAGTAAGTACAGTAACGTACTGAAAAGTAAAGTATGGGAGACTAGAAATGCAGGTAAAACAAATTATAATAAAAGTGTACCTGGATGGTCTTCCCATCATCTTCATATGAAACTCAAAACGCATGTGAGAGCATGTTGACCTCACTTTTGGTCGAGGTCTAGAAACTTCTTCAGTAGCCTAGGTCTAGCCATAGGATTTTCCTATTGAATAGTCTTAGAAAACTAGAAAAGGTACCCTCACCATTAGAAATTCAAAACTCTTCTTTTTACTCAACTTGAAATTCCACATATTGACCTTAACCTCTAGCATTTAGTAGGTAAGATCATTATGAGAGAATTCAAGAAGAGTCCCTATAGGATTACTTGGCCTTAGGATTGACCCTGGGTGTTGACTTGGAACTAGGGTACACCATATCTTCACAATACATTAATCCATGGTTCATTTAGAATGGATATCTATCCAATTC
>NW_018164578.1:629268-680253 GCF_001263595.1 Phalaenopsis equestris
CCCTTATAGGAAGCTTTTCCCGAACCCAGCATAATATAAACCCTATTTAATTCCTTATATTAAATAGGGGAATTTGTCGGCCAATATATTGATTTCGCAGACCAAACGGATGTCATGACTTTCTCTAGTTTATTTGATCGAGCCTCACCCTCAATTCTTGTGTTCATCCTTTGGGATAAATACAGGATTTGAGGTAAAGCACTCTTTCATTTAAACTATAAAAATTATGGGGTCAGTTTGACTTCATCTTTTTCAAAACTATAATTTTTTTAAAAAAAAACATCCTTCCGAAGCGGGCAACGGGATTTCAATTCCGATGACCGGCAGCTTCTTACGGGCAAACCCCACACCAAAAATAGTGCCGACAGAGCATTTTACGTAAAGCAGTTAAATAAGGTTTGGGTGATATACCAAATCCTAAATCATATCTTGGTAAGCCCCTATTAATTCATTTGAGGATGGTTTCATTAAGCAAAACATACTAACTTTAGTAGATCTCTAAGGTATCCAACAGGTTGAGAGGAAGAAGCAGGTCCATACTTCCCTCTCTCCGCCTTGTGAAAATTCAAATGAGGTTTAGACCTAATTAGAGTTTTGGTGAAGTTTGGGTTCACTTAGATTGAACATAATTGTCTATGTTTGGTCTATTCTGTATTTAGATTAATTTTAAGTTATTTAGACTGAAATGTCTTGTGAATTTGATTTCAACATTTGGAATTTTGACTTTGAGTCTATAGGGATTAGACCCAATAGTCCTGAGGAGATAAGTAGACCCTACGTTGGTCAGAGTTTGGGTTCACCTTTGATCTAGATTGGGGTTTAGATCTAAGCGTTTAGGACTTGGTCAATTTTATGTGTCATTTAAAGCTAATGTCCAAGCCTAAAAGTTTTGGGGTTTAAAATGCAAATTTGAAATTTACAATTTTGACCCTAAATGATGAAATTGTCATTTAAATTTACAAATGGCTAAAAATTATCATTTTATAGTTTAGGGTTTTTGGGACCGTAGATAAGTTCATAAGGGGTCAATGTTGGTAGACCCTTTTTTTATTGATCATGATGATCATTTATTAGGTCTTTATGAGATGTCTGAGAATCCTGAATCGGAGGGTTACTCAAGCCATGTATAGTCTATGGGTGCCATTTTAGAATCCTCACAAAATTAGGGTCAACACCCTATTTATTTGCAGTCAACCACATGGACTACATTCTCACCCATGAAATTGAATGCGACTCTTATATTGTTGTAGAAAGCATAGCCCTTTTGGATCTTATGTTTTCCAACAAATTTTAACTTTTCAATTGGCTAGATCAAAAAGTAAATGAAGAACAGAGTTTGAATCATCACAATTTATTGACATCACAATTTATTGACATTTAATTATTGACATTTAAAACCTTGCACAATAATCTCAAATATTCATAAAACCATATCTCATTGTAGGGAGATGGATAAAGAAGATTACTCAGAATTCATGAGAAGGATACGACAAAACATGGATTATATATATAAAAATAAGTTTAAAAAATAAAGAAAGAAAAAAATACATCTTATGTCACACTCCTCCTCAAGGAAATCCCTTGAAGTTCCCTTTAAGAACTTCCTCTCTTTACAATCACACTAAATTCTCTCTTAGATCTGCAATGAAGAAGAAATCTCTCACCTTCCCTCTTCTCTTAAAAATCTAGAAGAAAATCCTCTCCAAAACCTAACGCTCCTCCAAGACTTTACATGACCCTTCAGAACACAAAATACCACTTGCCAAAGAACTTACTAGACTTGTCTTAAGAGTGACACCAACCCCTCTTCAAGGAATTCAAAATTCTCTCCTTTTTCCTAAGAGGCACTCCTCTTCACATAAAGAGACAAGCCCTTCGTCCAAGAGACATATATATTCATTTAAGAGCCTTTCTAAAGTGTCTAGATACATTGAACCACTCCTCAAGGCATTTGAATTGCTTGGAGCCTTATAGAACCTCTCAAAATAGTTAAAAACCGCCACAATATGTCTTAATTCATCTCTGGCGCCTCTGACACTAGTTTAATGGAGTTCAGTGCTCTTCTCTAGAATATGGCTTCTATGGAGTCTATTCTCTGTAAAATGGTGCCTCTGACACTAGTTATAGTGCCTTTGGTGCCAGTATGTTGAAAAACTATGCTTTCACTCCAAATTTCTTTCTTTTTGCTCCTTCTTGCTCCAAATGCCTAAAATCAATATACCTGCAACAAAACATGAAAATACTCCTCTTTAAAGCGTAATATCACCAAATTTAAGCATAAAATGTATACATAAAATTAAACATTTTTTTGGTGTATCAGGTATTTAAAGCCATAGGGTAAATTGTTACTAACTATGATATTAACTATATCAACATACAATCGAACACATCATTCAGTTACAATATATAATTTTTCAATAAAAAAATATTCATTAATTTCATTTTCAATGTAATCCAAATTTTTTTGTTCAAGCCTAGATACATGATCAACAATCTAATTATCAGTTCCCTTCCTATCTACTACTTAAATCAAATTCTTGCATCAGCAGGACCCATCTGATTAACCTTAGTTTTGCATCTTTATTAACATCACATATTTAATAGCAGTGCGATTTTTATGCACTATACGTTTAGTTCCAATAAGATAAGACCTAAATTTATCAAAGGCATATACTATCACTAATAACTCTATTTCTATAGCAGTATACTTAATTTGAGCTTTATTAAGAGTTTTACTAGCATAATATATTACCTGAAAATTTAATCATAATTTTGTCCCAAAACTGCCTTAATAGCATAATCACTCGCCTCACACATAAACTGAAATGGTTTCCCCAAATTGGGTGAAACAATAATAGGAGCAATGATTAATTTTCTTTTAATAACTCGAAGGCATTCAAAAACTCTAGATTAAACTCAAATAAGACATTTTTTTTCTAAAATTTGACATAAAGGGTTAGTATTTTTTGAAAAATCTTTGATGTATTGCCTTTATAAACCAACATGTGCTAAAAAACTCATATCTCCTTTCACTGTAGAAGTAGGAGGTACTTCATGAATAACTTGATTTTTTTTTGGATCTACTTCCATACCATTTTTAAAAATTTTATGTCTAAGTACAATTCCTCCTATAACCATAAATTGACAGTTCTCTCAATTGAGAACTAAATTTATCTCTTTACAGTGTTTTATTACTTTTTCTAAATGATTTAAACATGATTCAACTAAAGTACCAAACACCGAAAAGTAGTCCATAAAAACTTATATTCCATTCTTAATTAAGTAGCAAAAAATGGACATTATACACCTTTAAAAAGTTGCAGGAGCATTGTATAATCCAATGAGCATCCGTCTAAAAGCAAAAGTTCCATAAGGACTCATGAATATGATATTTTCTTAATCCTTAAGAGCTATAGAAATTTAATGATAACCGGTAAATCCATCCAAAAATAGAAATATCTGTGCCCCGTTAGCATGTCTAACATTTGATCTAGAAAAAGTAAAGGAAAGTGATCTTTCCAAGTGGTGAGATTTAATTTTCTATAATCAAAACAAATCCGCCACCCAATGACTTGTTGAGTAGAAATTAATTCATTATTTTAATTAATGAATACAATCACTCCCCCTTTCTTAGAAAAACAGTGGATATAACTAACCCAAGCACTATTCAAAATAAGATAAATAATTCCACTATCTAACCATTTTATAATTTCTTTCTTAACAACTTCTTTCATTATACAGTTCAGTCTCCTTTGAAGATCAACCCTCGACATATAATTCTCTTCCTTTAAAATTTGGTGCATACAAATTGAAGGACTAATTTCATTAATATCAGCTATCATCCATCCAAAAGCTTTCTTACAGTTTTTTAAAATTTCCAATAGATTTTTTCCTTCATCTTCATTCAGGTTTGAGGATATTGATACATCAAAATAATATGTTGTTTTAAGTATGTATTTTATGTCTATTTTTAGTGATATTGCACTTTAAAGAAGGGCATTTTTATGTTTTTGTTTTAGGTATAACATTTTTAGTCATTTGGAGCAAAAGTAGAAAAAAAAACAAAATTTGGAGACAAAATAACGAATTTTGGGAATCTTGCGCATGATGCGTCGTTTAATAGAGTCTTGGCGCTTGATCTGCCAGATCTGACACCAGATGCGCTAAAGACAACTTTTTATAGATTAAGGTAGTTCGAGGCAAATTTTGCACAAATTTTCAAAGGGACACTTGTTTTAAACACCTATTAGAGTAATTCAATGCATATAAACACTTTAGAAGGTTCTTTTATGAAGGGATATGTCTCTTGGATCAATCGTCACATCTTTTGAATTCAAAAGAGTTTACTTTTGGAGGGAATTTTGAAGGGAAATTTGAATTCTTTTTGAAAGGAGGCAGCCCAAAATAAAAGAGTAAGACTTCAAAGGATTCAAGAGAGACTTGAAAGGGTGCAGCGTGAAAGGAAAGAGGAAGACATAGAGAGAGAAAGTCAAGGGCTTGGATATTTTAATCTAGGGTTGTAAGAAGAGAGGGAAAGTGAGAGATTTCTTCTTCATTACACTTCTAAGTGAGAATTGAGAGTGCTTATAAAGAGAAAAAAGACTTGGAGAGAACTTCTAGGGATTTGCTTGGGAAGGATTGTGAGATAAGTTATGTCTTTTATTTCTTTTATTTTGTAAACTTGTTTTTATATATGAAATCCATGTTTTGTCGTATTATTCTCATGAATTTTGAGTAGTCTTCTTTGTCCTTCCCCCTACTTTGAAATATGGTTTTGTGAAGAATTGATTTATTTTCTGCAGTTTTAAATGTTAATAATTTGTGATGATTTGAACTCCGATCTTCATTTACTTTTCAATCTGGCCAATTGAAATGTTAAAATGTGTTGAGAAATTTATGTTCTAAAAGGGCTATGATTTCTACAGCATGGGCAGAATCACATTTGATTTCATGGGAGAGTATGTCATCCATAGAATTGAGTGTAAATAAATAGGAAAATATACTTTGTTGTATGCAGAATTGGAGATTTTAAGGTGATAGATTAAATCCTCAATTTGGTCGAGTTGATTGGAAACTAATGCGAGATTGTTAGCCCTCAAAGGAGGGAATAGTGGGAGCTCTGGAGTGGTAACCAATATCCTCCCAACCTAACCAAGGAATTAGGGACCAAACTCTGGATTAGTCAATGTTCTTTATAACACTCAAAAGAGGGCAAAGAATATGATTGCTCTTATTTGGCACAAAACAATACACACACACACACACACACACACACACACACACACACACACACACATATATACATACACATATATATACATACATAAATGTTGTGAACTTTCGGTCAACAAAAATTTCACTTAATTTTTGTAATTTTACTTTTAAAAGTTTAGTTTCAGAGTTAGTTAACTTTGTTTTTCAACTGCATTATAAATGACATTCACTTTAGTGGTTAATATTCAAACTTTGCAGTTTACTTTTGTTAGTTTAAATTATAAATATAATATATGAACTATTTACAAGCATTTCCAACTTCTCCGTTAGATCGATATCTAGGACTCCATTAGAGCCCTTTATTACTTAAACAATACGTATACTTGCGTTATTTTTAAATGGGGATGCTTAAGGATATTAAAATGGCAGCTTAAAAAAGTTTTTAGGATAAACTATTTTTATTAAAATTACTTTTGTTTAGATTACATTGCATATTTATTATTATATTTGCAGTGTGTACTTTGTAATATTGAAAAATAATTATAAAGTTAACACACTAAATCTGCCTGCATCAATTTTTGGCGCCATTTTCGGGGAAGTAACGGAAAATAGTAGTAGTAAGTTATTTTGTTTTTATTTTAAAAACAAAAAAAAAAACAAAAAGAGAGTTTGTAGTTTAGCTTGAACATTTTCTTATTTAAGTGTGTTTACTTATTTTCAATTACTTATTTTATTTGTTTATGCGTAGTGTAAGATATGAAAATTTAGTACCTTACGATTCTGAATTAAAAAGAACTATTAGAAAAATTCAAAAATAACAAAAAAGATAGATCATATTAGCAAAATGGCTTGCTATTTGAGTAATGCTGCAAAAGAAAATGAACATCATCAGAGACCTTTAAGAAATTATGTTAATCATACTAAAATGAAATTCATTTGAGTATACAAAATCCTGTTGTAGCTGCCAATTCATTTGAGCTTAAACATGTTATTATCGAAATGGTTCAAAACAATCAGTTTAGGGGAACACCAACTAAAGATCCTAATTTACACCTTGCTAGTTTTCTAGAATTGTGTACTACATTTAAATATGATGGAGTGTCGAATGATGCCACCAGACTTATACTTTTTCCTTTTTCACTAAGAGATAAAGCTAAGATGTGGTTAAATTTGTTAGCACTTGAATCTATCAAAACTTTTGGAGATTTATCACAAAAATTTTTATCAAAATATTTCTCACTATAAAAAAATGCTAAGCTTAGAAATGATATTTAATCTTTTTGTCAATTTGGAGGGGAATCAATTTATGAAGCCTGGGAAAGATTCATAGATGTTCTAAGAAAGTGTCCACACCATGCATTGCCAAATTGGTTAATAATTCAAACTTTTTATAATGGGTTGGTTGGATCTCTTGGATCTATAATTGACGCTGCTACTGGTGGATCATTAATGTCAAAACCATTCGATGAAGCATATTCATTAATTGAAGAGATGTCCACTAAGACTTTCAATGGCCCTCTGAAAGGGTAAATCCAAAAAGAGTAGTTAGTATTCATGATTCTGATGCAATATTCATGTTAGCTGCACAAATAGCTACTATATCAAAGAAGATATATCAAAATAGAATGAATTATTCTCAAACATCACTTGTGCTTAAAGAAAATTCATTGAAAAAAATGATAGAATCTCAATCTTCTTATGAGACCTTAAATGCAATATATAATCGTTCTAATAATTCTTATGCCAATTATTATAATCGCGGTTGCAAGAATCATCCAAATTTTAGTTGGAGTAATCGTACGAGATTTGTACATGCAAATATTTATGAAGTTGACATCACTCAACGATGCCAAAAACTCGATGCAGGTAGATTTATAATAAATATGTTATATAATCCCAACAAAAACTCTTTCTATAAAAATAATATATCTTTTAAAATTACTTTTAAACTGCCAAATTCCTTTTAATTTTAATAAACCTAAAATATATAGTATTTTTAGATACATTTTTATATCTATTTTTGAGATATTGCGCTTTAATGGAAGGTATTTTTGTGTTTTTCTTGCAGATATAAGTAAAAAGGGTGAAAAAATGCGTAAAGGAGTGAAAAGGGATCAAATTTGGAGCAAAAAGGTGAAAATTGTGCAAAAGAGTTTTGGCGTCTAAGCGCCAGATCTGACACTTAAGCGTTGGTTAAACAGAGAAGGTCATGCCTAAGCGCCAGAGCCACGCGCTTAAGTGCTCGCGCTTAAGCGCGAGTGGCAATTATTGGACGAGTAAATTTGGTTTCTGTGAATTTTGAAGAGGGTTTTGAGGCACCCATTGGTTTAATAGGTGGTTATTACCACCATGCATGAAAATTTTCCATGGACAAAAAATATCACGAAAGGATGCATCTCTTGGGGAAATACATTGAATCTAGACATATTTTGAAGAGAAACCAAGACACTTTTTGTAAAATTATAGAAGAAAGAAGAGATGACTTCAAAAAGAGTCCTGAAAGTATTAGAAAGTTTTGAAAGTTCTCATTTGGGGAGTTAGTTCAGAGAGATTTTCAGGCACCACTTTTACTTTTATTTTATCCTTTTTGTTATTTTATTTTGAGTGATTGTAAAAAGAAGAGAAAATAAAGGAACTTCAAGAGTTTGGTGGAGGACTTGAGATAAGTTTTTATCTTTTTGTTTTGAGACTGCTTTTGGTTTTAATTGAGACTTGTTGTTGGTTTGACAATGATTTCTTCTTTTAAACTAAAGTGTGATTTTATTTTCTCCATGGTTCTGAGTAGTTTTCTTTTATCTTTCTTCTTAAAATGATAAGTAATTAAGTTTTGGATGGAAGTTGTGGAAAGTATTGATCTTCAATGATGGAAGAAGTTGTGATGATTTAAATCCATGCACTTCATTTACTTCTTGATTTGGCCATTCCAGATGTTAAAATTTATTGTGAGAACATGTAAGAACTGGGCTGGTATTGTCTCAGTCAATAATTGGAAAGAATCACATGAGGTTGTATGAATGAGAATGTAGTTGATATTAGGGAAATATTTAAAATAGGGAAATATTTATTGAAGGGTGTAAAGTTAGAGGAATTTCAAGTGACGGGTTAAAGCCCTAAACTTGGTTTTTTGTTTTAAGTTCTGATACGAGATGTTAGCCCCCAGGTGGAGGGAATCGAGGGAACTCTAGAGTGTGAGCTAGTATCTTCTCTACCTAGCCAGTCTTCAGAACTATTCAAACGTTAAATTAGCCAATGTTCTTTATAGCATATCTAGTAAGGGTAAAGAATATTGTGTACCTATTTAGCACAACACAATTTGCATACTTCCACAACAGAATTCCTATACTTATTACTAATTCATAATAAGAAGAAAGATATTTTCATATTCAGTGCTTTTCTTCTACAAAAACTCTAGTTATCTTTTTAAATTGTTATTGTTCTATCAAAATATTGATAAAACAAAAAATATTTAAATTTTCATTACTGGAAAAATCATCTTTAGTTTAGATAATTATATTTTTATTAAAAATAGAAAGTTTGTTGTTCAATAGTGCATATTGCTTATTCTCCCAGTGGGTTCGATATTCAGGTCTTAATTAAAAAGTCCTATATTACTTGATAACGATACATATACTTGAGTAGTATCTCAATATATATATAAATTAAAAGTTAAATTCTTATTTTTCTTCTGGATTAAGTTTTTTGTTTTGTTGCAAAGTAAGGAAATAGAAGTGAAATATAATCTGAATTATTGTTGTACTGTGCATATTAGCAGTATCCAGGGATCAAATATCAACACAAGTATACATATTATTTAAGTAATACAGGGCTCTAATGGAGTCCTAGATATCAATCCCACGGGGAAGTTGGAGAATCTTAAAGTAAATTATGAAAATTATTTTATAACAAAAATAAAAAATAAAAGTAAGGTACAAAGTTTGAAAATTTACCACTCAGGTGAATGCTAATTAAAATGTAGATGTAAGATTACAGAAATTAAACTAAACTAAACACTAAACTTTCAAAAGTAAAATTACAAAAATTTAACAAAGTTTTTGTTGTTCTGACAAATAGTTCAAATTAAAGAAAGCATCCTTCCACTTTACAATGAGTATATGGTTAGTAAAGAAATTGAAATCATTTAAAAATTATATATATAAACTGTTTTGTGCCAAATAGAAGCAATTCTGCTCTTTACCTTCTTTCGAGTGCTATAAAAAACATTGTCTAATCCAGAGTTTGGTCCCTAATTCCATCTTTAGGCTGGGAGGATACATGCTACCACTCCAGATCTCCCACTACTCCCTCCTTTGAGGGATAACAATCTCGCATTAGTTTCCAATCAACTGAACCAAATTGGGGGTTTTAATCTGTGACCTTAAAATCTCTAATTATGCATCCAACAAAGTATATTTCTTTATTTATTTGCACCCAATCCCATGGATGACATACTCTCCCATGAAATCAAATGTGATTCTACATATGTTGTAGAAATCATATCTCATTTAAGAACATATATCTCTCAACAAGTTTTAACATTTCAATTAGTCAGATTGAAAGTAAATGAAGATCAGAGTTCAAATCATCACAAATTATTATCATTTAAAACCGTGTAAAACAAAATCTATTCTTCACAAAACCATATCTTCAAAGTAGGGAGAATGATAAAGAAGTCTACACATAATTCATGAGAAGGATACGATAAAAAATGAATAAAAACAAGTTTACAAAATAAAAGAAATAAAAATACAACTTATCTTACAATTCTTCCCAAGTAAATCCCTATAAGTTCTCTCCAAGTCATTCTCTATTTATAATCACTCTCAATTCTCTCTTAGAAATGTAATGAAGAAGAAATCTCTCACCTTTCCTCTCCTCTTACAACCCTAGAAGAAAATCTCAACCCTAGAAGAAAATCTCCTCTTCTCTCTCTCTCTAACTCATGCCACACAATATGGGCCTTTTGCATATTTGTGTGCTTGCACATTCACCTTGATGATTGTCTTGCTTGTTAGGAGAGTGACCTCATGTCGGTCGCGGTGCCTTAACAAGTATTGCTGGCTAGGTTGATGTTGCCGAGTAATACGAGTTAAGTCATTGGGATTTACACAAGTATGAATGTGTTAAATATCTAAGGGATCTAACTCATGTCATCCTTGCATATTAAGGGCTCACATTTAATAGCCCATATTCAAAAATATTAAATTTAAATTTATACTAACTACATTTGCCATACTTTATAAATTATGCATGTAACAAAATAGGTCATATGTGAGGCCACTCATTTTTAAAAAAAAAATATTGGGTGACATCTCTTAGATACCTTGGATCTTTAGGACAGGGTCGACATGACAACTCCATCAAAGTCATATGGTAGTCGGCGACTGACCCCGTGCACTTAGGCACTAGATTAGGACACTTTTCATTAGATGGTGTGCTGAGCTAGGATTTAGGGTGCTAGGTAGTCTTTTTGATGTCTGGCTGTTATTCTTTGTTTGATTGGTTTCCCTAGCTAAGCATCCTTCTTTTGAAATGTCCTTGTGGTGTGATTTCATGCTTTATATGTATGGTAGTGTTTTAGGGCACTTTCTGTGGTGAGTCATGCCTCTATGTGCACACACAGGTACCGGTATAGGGACAAATAGTGATGATTTCTAACAATTTTCTTGCAGGTGCTATTTAACTCCCCTGCTTATAAGGTATGGCTCATTATACATTATATGCATGTGAGCTTTCCTGCCAACACTTATTTTTCATGCATGATTGGGTCTTTTCTTTTCCTATGTAATATTAGAGCCTATGAGAGTCCAGTAGCAAAAATAAGATACGAGCACGGGTTCTGAGGCATTTGCTACGGGAATCACATGGAGGTGACCAAAAGCTGATGCTCGTGTCTCGTATCCTAATTCTGCATTTCATATTAATGTATAGAATTAGGAACAGACATTTATATGTGGAGTCTGGCTGCCTTTTTCTATTATGGGACATGTTGTCAACCCAGCGACATCGACCATTTTTATTATTTTGATGTGGCTTATTTTTCTTTTTCATTTCATGTCTGCATGTTTTCCTTATTTCTTTCTATGACATGGGATTTCACGATGAAATATAGGCTCTTCAGGTTTAAAAATCTAAAGTAATCCTAGTAAAACATTCAAGAAAAATTAATTTTTAAGATTAAAATATTCAAGTATTTCAAAATTGCACTTTATTTCCAACATGGCATTCAAACATGTTTTAAAAAAGGGTTGCATAGCATGACCATTTTTGAAGCCATACTAATAGGGCCTTCACAATAATTAAGGACTACTCTAGATAACTGCATTCATTTTTGCATGTTTTGAGAAGGAGTCCTTGTGCTTCACCAACCTGACTGGCCAAACATACCTTCACATAGGTGGTCGTCTAGTGCTTCTAGGGTGTTGGAAGGCTCCTTAACCCATAAGGGGTGTAAGTCCTTTTATTTGGAGCATTTCCAGCTTTGTAGTTGAACCTCCCATTCTCTTCTTTCCTGAGGCATCCTCAGCACTTTGACAGATATAAGTCCCACCTCTTGGAGCACCAGCTGATATTCATAGGATAGAGTTTTGTTCATATGAACTTAAGACTACTGAGATTCCTAAGAACGACGCAATTCACGGATTACTCACCGGGGATCTTAGGACATGTTAGGTTGACTACATTAACGATCGGGTAGACTCGGGGTCCTAGTAGTTGTGTATGATGGGACCGTGGTAAAATAATTACCTCTACCTTTTAGAATCACTCTACCTTCCTGTTGTTGAGCCCCTTTGAGCTCTGTTTCTTGATACACCAAAATAATATACTGTTTTAAGTACCTATTTTATGCTTATTTTTGGTGATATTGCACTTTAAAGAAGGGTATTTTTGCGTTTTTGTTGTAGGTATATCATTTTTAGGCATTTAGAGCAAAAGTGGCAAGAATGTCGAAATTTGCAGCAAAAAGAGATGATGAAATTTGAAGCCAAAAGATGAAATTTGAAGCCAAAACAACAAATTTTGAGATTCTGGCACATGATGCACAAAAATCCAGAAAACTGGCGCATGATGCGCTAGAACAGTGCATGGCGCGCCAAGTATGACTTTTTAAATTAAGGTTGTTCGAGATGAATTTTTGTGTGAATTTCAAAAGAACAAGGTACACTTGTTCTACACACCCGTTGGAGTGATTCAATGCATCTAGACACTTTGAAATGTTCTTTAATGAAGGGATATGACACTTGGATCAAATGACACATCTTTTAAGTTCAAAAGAGTTGACTTTTGGAGGTAATTTTGGAGGGAAATTTGAATTCTATTCCAAAGGAGGTAGCCCAAAATAAAAGAAGAAGACTTGAAGAGTTGAAGTGTGTGTGGCGTGAGAGAGAGAGAAAGGGGGGCTTGAGTGAGCGATAGAGAGAGAAGAGGAGATTTTCTTCTAGGTTTGTAAGATGAAAGGGAAGGTGAGAGATTTCTTCTTCATTACACTTCTAAGAGAGATTTGGGCGTGATTATAAAGAGAAAAAAGCTTGGAGAGAACTTCTAGGGATTTGCTTGGGAAGGACTGTGAGATAAGTAGTATTTTTATTTCTTTTGTTTTGTAAACTTACTTTTTATATAAGAAATCTGTGTTCTATCGTATCCTTCTCATGAATTCTGAGTAGTCTTCTTTATCCTTCTCCCTACTTTGAGATATGGTTTTATAAGGAATAGATTAAAGAATTGATTTAGAATAGATTTTGTTTTGTACGGTTTTAAATTGATAATAATTTTTGATAATTTGAACTCCTATCTTCATTTACTATTTGATCCGGCCAATTGAAATGTTAAAACTTGTTGAGAGGCATATGTTCTTAAATGAGATATGATTTCTACAACATAGGGAGAATCACAATTAATTTCATTGGAGAATATATCATCCATGGGATTTAGTGCAAATAAATAGGGAAATATACTTTGTTGGATGTAAAATTGGAGATTTTATAGTGATAGATTAAAGTCCCCAATTTGGTCCAGTTGATTAAAAATGAATGCAAGATTGTTAGCCCTCAGGGGAGGGAGTAGTGGGAGCTTTGGAATGGCAGCTGGTATCCTCCCAGTGTAACCATGGAATTAGGGACCAAACTCTGGATTAACCAATGTTCTTTATAGCACTCAGAAAAGAGCAAAGAATAGGATTCCTCTTATTTGGCACGAAATATTTTTTGATGTATATTTTCAAATAATTTCAATTTCTTCACAATCCATGTACTCATTGTAAAAGGGAAGGATGTTTTCTTAAATTTGAACTTTCTGTCACTACAAAAACTTTGTTTAATTCTCGAGATTTTACTTTTGAAAGTTTAGTATTTAGTTTAGTTTAACTTCTATAGTCTTGCACTGCATTTTAATCAGCATTTACTTGAGTAGTTAATTTTCAAACTTTGCACATTACTTTTACTTTTGTTTTTGTTATTGTTATAAAATAATTTTCATATTTTACTTTAGGATTTTCCAACTTCCCTGTGGTATCAACATTTAGGACTCCATTAGAGCCCTCTATTACTTGAGCGATACGTATACTTGCGTTGATATTAAAGGGGATTTGGCAGTTTAAAAAGGGTTATATTTAAATGAGAAATTATTTACATAAAAAGTATTTTTGTTGGGATTATATTGTATATTTATTATATATTTGTTGTTTGTAATTTTGTAATGTTGAAAAATATTTACAAAAGTGTCACACTAAATCGCCCTGCCATCAAGTTTTTGGCGACGTTGTCAGGGATGTAATGGAAAATATTAGTATTTTATTTTATTTTTTTAAAAAAAATTAAATAAATAAATAAATAAAAGAAGAGTGTTTGTAGTTTAGTTTGAACATTTTCTTATTTAAGTGTGTTGCTTGTTTTTAGTTATCTATTTTAGTTTGTTTATGTGTATTGTAAGAACTGAAAATTTAGTGCCTTCCAATTCTGAGTTAGCAAAAAGTGTTACAAATATTCAAAAACAAAAAAAAAAGAGAATTATCTGTTTAGCGAAATGGCTTGCAATTTAAACAATGCTTGAAATGAAAATGAACATCATGAGAGACCTTTAAGATATTATGCTAATCCTACTGCAGATGAAATTCATTTAGGTATTCAAAACTCTGTTATTGCTGCCAATTGATTTGAGCTTAAACCTGCTATTATCCAAATGGTTCAAAACAATCAGTTTGAGGGAGTATTAAATGATGTCGTCAGACTTAGACTTTTTCCTTTTTCACAAGGGATAAAGCTAAGAAGTGATTAAACTCATTTGCACCTAGATCTATCAGAACATGAGGAGATTTATCACAAAAATTCTTATCTAAATATTTCCCACCTTTAAAAACTGCTAAGCTTAGAAATGATATCACATCTTTTTGTCAGTTTGAAGGGGAATCAGTTTATGAAGCCTAGGAAAGATTTAAAGATCTCTTTAAAAAGTGTCAACACCAGGCATTGCCAAATTGGTTAATAATTCAAACTTTTCATAATTGGTTAGTTGGATTTCTTAGATCGATAATTAACATTGTTGTTGGTGGATCATTAATGTCAATACCATTCGATGAAGTATATTCTTTAATTGAAGATATGACTACAAATAGTTTTCAATGACCCTCTAAAAGGGTAAATAAAAAAAAGTAGCTAATATTCACGATTCTGATGTTATATCTATTTTAGCTGCCCAAATAACAATTATATCAAAGAGGATAGATCAATATGGAATGAATTATTCTCAGACAACACCTATACTTAAGGAAAACTCATCGGGACAAATGATAGAATCTAAATCCTTTTATGATACTTTAAATGCAGTAAACAATTGTTCTAATAACCCTTATGCCAATTATTATATCCCTGGTTGGAAGAATCATCCAAACTTTAGTTGGAGTAACAATAATTCTAATGTTGCAAATATGTAAAGGGAAAACGTTGTTGCGAACCCATTGAGAAACTCCAACAATCTAGGGAAACAAGCTTATAAACCGTATTACCCCCCAGGTTTTAATAATTTGCAGAGTAAGGAGAAAAAGTTATCAATGGAAGAATTGATATTGCAAATGTGTAGTCAATTACAATGTCAAGGAGTTGCTATTAGAAATATGGAAAATTAATTGGGATGCATTGCTACTGCACTTAGTAATAGACCTCTAGGAACATTGCCTAGTAATGTTGAATTAAATCCTAAAGAATAGAACAAAGTGCAAATTAAAGCTATTCAACTGAGAAGTGGAAAAGAATTAGAAAATAAAGTTCAACAAGAAGTTGAAGTTGAAAAAGATGAGGTGAAAAATGAAAAATTTGGTGAAGATTTTCATTTTGAAGCAGAAAATCCTATTAAACTAATGAAAATCACTGTAGAAAGACCACCACCTCCTTTTCCTCAAACATTGAAGCATAAACATAGAGATAATCAATGTCAATTTTTTAGATTTTTGGAAATTATGAGGAGATTAACGATAAACATTCCATTTGTTGAGGCTTTAGAACAAATGTCAAGTTATGTGAAGTTCAAGTTATGTGAAGTTCATTATGTGAAGTTTATGAAGGATATACTTAATAAAAAAAGAAGTTTATAGATAATGAGACTGTTGCACTTAGTGAAGAGTGTTGCCCTATAATTCAGAAAAAGCTTCATGAAAAACTTAAAAATCCTGGAAGTTTTACAATTCCTTGTGCTATTGGCAAACAATTTTATGGAAAATCTTTATATGATTTAAAAGCTAGTATTAATTGTATGCCATTATCAATTTTTAGAATGTTGGGCTTAGGAGATATTTCACCTACAACTGTAACTCTTCAGTTAGCTGATCATTCAATTGCCTATCCTAAAGGAGTTATAGAAGATGTTTGGTAAAATTTGATAAATTTATTTTTCTTGTGGACTTTATTATATTAGATATGGAGGAAAATAAAAAAATTCTTATCATTTTAAGAAGACCACTTCTAGCCACTGGAAGAGCTTTGATAGATGTGTAGAAAGGAGAACTAACTATGAGAGTTAGTGATCAAAAGGTCACATTTAATATTACAAATTCAATGATATACCTTACAAAAGAGCAAGAGATTGAATGCTTCAGAATGAATGTTAATGAATATTTAAGCAATGAATATTTCAAGAAGACTTTTGAAAGAGAATTTGAAAAGAAATATGTGGAATATCAATATGAGGATAAAATTCAAGTTGAATCTATGGAAGTGAGTAAAGAAGAATTGGATTATGTTCAGTATTATGTTCAGAAAATATTTGAAATATTTGATCCTACCGAATGTAACAAGAATTTGATTCCATCTATTGAGAAACCTCCTGAACTAGAACTAAAAACACTTCCTACACATTTGAAGTATGCATTTTTAGGAGATTTATCTACATTACCAGTTATAGTATCCTAAGAATTAACTGATACGCAAGAACAATAGTAGTTGGAAACTTTGAAAAGATATAAGAAAGCCTTCGGAAGGACATTAACTGATATTAAAGGAATCAGTCCTTCAATTTGTATGCATAGAATTTTATTAGAAGATCAACATAAACCTGGACTTGATCCTCAAAGGAGATTAAATCCTATGATGAAATAAGTTGTGAAAAAAATTTAAAATTGTTAGATGTCGGAATAATATATCTTATTTCAGACAGTGCTTGGTTTAGTCCAATTCACTGTGTTCTAAAGAATGGAGGTGTGACTATAGTGACAAATGACAATAATGAAGTAATATCAACAAGACAAGTCATTGGTTAGTGAATCTGCATAGATTATAGAAAATTAAATTTTACCACCAGAAAAGATCATTTTTCTTTATCCTTTTTGGACTAGATGTTGGATAGATTAGTTGGGCATAAATAATTTTTTTTTCTAGATGGATATATTGGTTATCATCAAATACTTATTGCTCCATAGGATCAAGATAAAATAACATTTACTAGTCCTTATGGAACTTTAGCTTTTCAGCAAACACCTTTTGGATTATGTAATGCACCTACAACATTTCAAAGATGTACGATGTCAATTTTCATTGATTTGATTGAAAAATGGATTGAAGTCTTTATAGACGATTTTTCTGTATTTGGAACTTCATTCGAAATATATCTAATTTATTTAGAAAAAGTTTTGGAACGTTGTAAAAAGACTAATCTTGCATTGAACTGGGAAAAATGTCAATTTATGGTTGCAAAAGGAAATTGTTCTTGGGCATAAAATTTCAGAAAATGACATGAAAGTAGATCCTGTAAAAATATAGGTTATATCGAACCTACCTACACCTACCACAATAAGAAGAGTTAGGAGCTTTTTAGGACATGCTGGATTTTACAGGCGATATATCAAATATTTTTTAAAAATTACTAAATCTTTATGCCAACTTCTGGAAAAAAAAACAAAATTTGAGAAAATTGGACTTTAATCAAGATTGCCTTAAAGCCCTTAAAACTTTAAAGGACAAATTGATCACTGCTCCTATAATTGTTTCACCTGATTGCGAGAAAACTTTTGAATTAATGTGTGATGTAAGTGATTATGAATTATGAAATTGGAGTTCTTTTAGGGTAGAGATATGATACAGTTTTTAAATTTATAAACTATGCTAGTAAGACTTTTAATGTTGCTCAAATTAATTACACCAGCACTGAAAGAGAGTTATTAGCTATTGTGTATGCTTTTGATAAGTTTATATTATATTTGATTAGAGCTAAATGTGTTGTGCATACTGACCATTTGGCTATTAAATATTTGATTCAAAAGAAGGAGCTAAACCAAGGTTAATTAGATGGGTACTTCTGATGCAAGAGTTTGATTTTGTAGTAGTTGATAGGAAATGGATTGATAATCAAATTGCTGATCATCTATCTATACTAGAACAAAAAGAAATGTTGGACATGGAAAAAGAGATTAATGAAACTTTTCCTGATGAACAACTTTATGATGTAAAAGGATGGGGAATACCTTGGTATGTTGATATTGTAAATTATATTGTTAGTGGTATTTTACCATATGGATTAACACAATCAATATCAAAAATTAACACAATATCAAAAAACAAATTCATTAATGATGTAAAATCTTATTTTTCTGATGTTGCTTATTTATATTAGTAATTTGAAGAGTTAATGATGAGACGATGTGTGCATTATAAAGAAATTCAGAAAATTATTCAAAAATGTCATGATTATGAATTTGGAGGACATCTTGGGAATGATAGAACTCTTCATAAAATTTTACAACATGGATTTTGCTGGCCTACTCTATTTAGAGATATTAATATATATATCAAAACATGTGATCGGTGTCAGTGAGTAGGTAATATTTCAAGAAGAAATGAAATGCCTTTAAATTTTAATTTGGAAATTGAAATTGTTTATGCATGGGGATTGGATTTTATAGGACTATAGGACCATTTTTTATAGGACCATTTATACCCTCATTCAGAAACATATACATATTGATTGCAGCGGATTATGTTTCAAAATGGATTGAATCCAAATGGATAGAATAAATCAATTTACCTCGATGTGATGCTCAAAGTGTTTTAAAATTTTTAATTAAAAATATTTCTACAAGATATTGAACGCCGAGAGTAATCATTACAGATGGAGGATCTCATTTTAGAAATGCAACATTGCAAGATTGGTGGAAAAATATAATATAATGCATAAAATTGCAATTACTTATCATCCTCAGACTAGTGGTCTAGCAGAAGTATCTAATCGTGAAATTAAGAGAATTTTGGAAAAGAGTGCTAATCCTAGTAAAATGGATTGATCTACTAGATTGGATATTGCATTATGGGCATACAGGATAGCCTATAAGCACACTTATAGGAATGTCCCCTTATAGATTAAATTTTGGGAAGACTTTTCAGTTGCCAGTGGAATTGGAGCATAAAGCTTATTGGGCAATAAAAGAATTCAACTTCAATTTGAAAGAAGCTGGTGAGAAAAGATTACTGAATTTGAATGATATTGAGGAAATTAGGAGTGAATTGTACGATAATGGGAGGATTTATAAGGAAAAGATGAAAGAATGGCATGATCAGAAGATAATAAAAAGAGAATTTGAACCTGAACAAGATGTTTTATTATACAATACAAGATTAAAATTATTTTCTAGAAAATTGAAGTCTAGGTGGAAAGGGTCATTCAGAGTTATTAAAGTCTATCCCTATGGGGAAGTTAATATTAAAGATCCCAAGACTGGAAAAATATTTAAAGTGAATGTGCACAGATTGAATGCACAGATTGAAATCATACAGATTGAAATCATATTTTGATGGTAAAAGACCAGCTTTTAAAGAGACTATAATGTTGGGTCACCCAGAATAAGATTGGGAATGGCGGGCTAACGACATTAAACCAAGCATTGTGGGAGGCAACTCATGTATATCATTGTTTAGTTAGTTTTTGAGTTTTTTTTTTATTTGAAATATTTTAAGTATATTTATGTTTATGACTTTATGTAGTTCATGTATTTGATAAAATATTTAGAAACATCCTTATTTGACTAATTTTATGGAAAAATTGATAATTTATTAGGTTGAAATCAAAACAGCAAAAATTTTGGAACTGGCGCATGATGCACCACTTTCCAGAGAGTTGTTGCAAGATGCGCCAGATTGGCGCATGATTCGTCGCGTGTCTGAAAATGTTTAACGTGCCAAATGGCGGGTTTGATGGTTTTTGGCGCTTTCTTCTCTATATAACTCTTAAAAACCAACTCCAAATCATATTTTAGGGGGTAAAACGATGGAAGAGTCACCAATTTTCAAATCCTATGGCTTCCTACTCTAAAAACTCCGCTAGATTTGGAATTTTCAGCCGGAGAAAGTTTGTTTGTTTTGATGCGCAGAAATTACATGATCAAGTTCTAATGAAAAAGAGGCTTATCAAAGAAAGGGGATTTGTGAATTGAGGATTCAACATGTCGAATACTCGAGTGAAAGAGACTATTGCACAGAGGCGTTGGGAAGTGCTTTGCTACACTACTGTCACTGTTTTTGTTCCTGTAATAAAATAATTTTCTGCAAATCTTCATGGGATCAACCAAGGAATGATTTACATGCAAGGCAGATTTATGAAATTCACTCATTCAAGATTAAACGAGATGTTTATGATTGAAAATGTGTCTATCTGTTATTATGTAAACTTTACCCCTACAAGAGAGAATATGAATGGACTCTACCACTACCTTACAGATGAAGATGCAAATTGGGAGACGAGAGAAGATGGAAATGTAAGTTTTCCTTTGTCATTTTTAAATCCAGTTTCAAAATCCTGACACTTCTTTATTGCATCAAAATGACTGCTTGCCATGAAAATTAGTAAGGTAACTAAGGAGAGTCATTCTAAACTACTGTATTCAAACCGGAAAACCTATTGATGTTAGAGCTATATTTATAAAATCAGTTTTGGGTTTGATTGTGAATAGATTTGTAACTGTACTGGGACATCCATCCACTATTTTACTACTATGCAGTCAATCACAAGTACCTTATGAAAGTTGGGAAAAGTGCTCTTCCTTGGATGTCAATGGATCCATAGTTCTATTGCAATTGTATTCGAATTACGAGATGAAAGTGATATGAATGTACTGATGGATCAAAGATCTCAGAATTTATCACCTATTCAGCCCTACTACAACTTGAGTGCACTTTCAATGAGGATCAATAAGATAGAAAAAGATGTGCAGAATCTCATGCATGTGATTGGGAAAATTACTGAAATGCTGGATCATCTGGATTGGAGACTAAAAGAACATTTTGAACATACTGCGCGTATTGAAGATGGATTGGTACGTATGTTCAATAAAAATGCTTGGATTGAGGAGGAAAGTTCAACTGATGATTTTCCATTTTGACCCTTCAACAACCTATATGTGCACTACAACTCTATGGGAGATATCTAGGAGGACGATAGTGAAGAAGATTTTTTATCTTAATTTATACATGTAACATTTTAATTATTATTGTCTATTTTAGTTTGTTTAGTTGGATTGCATATGTTTATGTTTTGAATTTTTGATGTTTAGATTTCAGTGTTCAGTGTTAGGATGTTGAGTGTTAGGATGTTGGTTTGCTTTAGAACACTGAATTTGATGTTTGTTGGCTTGAAAAATGTTAGTTTGTAATAGCACAGATTTTATATATAAATTTGAGTTTTTTGTTGTTTATGAAAGTTTAAGTTAATGTGATGTTTATCAATGTTTAGAAATGATTATTTGAATCCAAATAGAGGTTGACGTAAAGCAGTACAGAGCAGATTTCCACATAAACTGAAATCTAGTGTATTTAAACTCTGACAGATGATGCATCAGATTGATGTATGATGCGCCAAAAGTCCGAACATGCCTTATTGCCTAGAAAACCACAAAATCGCATGGGCAAACTCCATTTTATCTACTTTAGTCGTCTTCTACCTCAAGACCTTAGTCTAGGACATCGTATTGTTGATGAAAGAGAAGGATTCAGAGGCTAAAAATCATAGATTTTATGTTCTCTCGGTAAGAACTTCACTTTAACTTAGAAAATTTTAATTTTCACCATGGATTTGAGAGATTCAGAATTTGGAATTTTTGATGAAAAAGCTTGAAGAAAACTCATGGTGAAAAGTTTCTTATTAGATAATTTTGCTTGAGGAGTTAGATTTTTGATTTAGTGATTTGTTTGGACTATATTTGGATTTTCGTAGAATTTTCAAATGGCTCCCTGAGTTAAGAGAGGAAGGTCATCCGAGGACTTCAATTCATGAAGATTTGTTAGTTTAAAAGCCCAACAAAGTTATAATACTCAAATGGAGACAAAAAGAATGATCCAAGTATGGGCATTTGAAAACTTGGGTGGCGAGGTCAAGAGACTGATTCTTGCCAAGAATTGAGAAAGATTCTACTACTTCACTGCAGTAGCAATTATCTCAATGGTTCTGGAGTTTTATGAAAACCTGAGGTTCACTGCTAAAGATCACATCTTAGTGAGAGGTAAGCAGGTCGAATTTTCTGCTGAAAGGATCAATGCTTTTTATGGGCATAGCAATGTATTTTTTGATGAATAAGTTGCATTTGTGATAACTGATTCATCATTGGAGGAAGTGATTGCATTTTAGATTGATAGAAGTGGGGAATGGAAGATTAAGAATAACAAGATAGTTAACTACCCTGCTTCTATGTTGACCATTCAGTCAAAAGTGTGGCACCACTTCATTTATGTTAGATTGTTGCTAACAAACCATTTGACAGATGTTACTAAAGACAGAGTTGTACTAAACTATTGCATTCAAAACATAAAGGCAATAGATATTGGTGCACTTATAGTTCAACATGCTTGAAGTATATGAAGTATATGAAGTATAGCTGGTAGTTCTACAGCTGCAGGTTTGGGATATCCTGCTTTGATTTTTTACTCTATGTGAACAATCAGAAGTCGAATCCTATAGAAATGAAGAGAGATTACAACCACAAAATCCGATTGGGAGGCATATGATTCAAAGAGTAGAATCATTTATTGAGTCTAGAAGTGGAAGAAGGGAGTGGAAGAGTGGAAGAAGGGATAGGCCCTCTACATCTGCTGCAGAGGCATCTACTTCTCAATCTACATCGCTTGAATGTATTATGGATCAACTCATGATTCAATAAATGGATATAATTAATATTCAAACTCAGGTGGGAGAGATAGGAGCACGAATGCATATAATGATGAATATCAGAAGAGGAGAGTACAACATGATATTGAGTTTAAGAATGCCATGGTAAAACATCTTAGGGGTGAACCTAATGTGGACTTTCCTACTTGCCCCAATTTCACTCCCTATACTCCCATTCATGATGAAGATGAAGAAGAAGAAGAATCAGATGATGAAGAGCAAGAAGATGATGATTGATATTTTATGAGTCTAGTTTAGTTTGTGTTTGATGTTTGATTGTTGTTTTTGTTTGTATTATGATGTACATTCATTTGAAAACTGTTGTAGTAAAAACTTCTTTGTTGTGTTGTGAACTGAATCTGTAATAGTAACTATAGACTTTTACTTTTTCTGCATTTTTAGTATTTCGGTTTAGTTTTTCAATTTTTCATATTTATGTTTTTAATTCTCAGCAAGTTCTCTAGAATATGTTATGTTTTATTTAATGCTTTAAAGCATGTATGTAATTTTATAGTTAGTAGTTGCAGTATACCAGAGCCCAGTTTCATAGTCAGAAAATCCTCTACAGGTTAGTTTTTATTTTCATGCATTTACTATTTTCTTTCACCTACTAAATTTTATATTAAAAATATCTTTAAAATCACTTAAAAACTTAAGTTTGGGGGAAAGAAAAATTTATTTTGAAAAGGTGTAAAATAAATTTTATTTTACCTTATGTAACTATATTTTTAAAATTAATTTAACATGGCCTGGGATATTAAGATTTAACTTTGAATGAATATACTTATGTCTGTAAATATTATGGTAAATTTAGGTAAAAAGGCTTTTAATAATGAATGCCAATTCTAAAGTTGAAGATATTTGGTATGATAGGATAAGACTATGTTTTTCTATGTAAAGTAATGAAAATTGTACTTTCAAAGTGTTGAGAGTTTTAGAGTTTCATGTAAGAAGAAAAGAATGAAACTTTATGAGAAATCATAAACTAATATGAATTTTTAAAGTGAGGAAAGGTAAGGAGTTTTGACTTTAAGAAGAGGATAGTGAAGTTCAAAATTTTTAAAGGCTATACAGATATAGTAATCCTCACTTGAAAAAGAAAAAGAAAAAGAAAAAGAAAAGATTGAAAAGATCCTGAATAAAAAAAAAAGCAAAGAAAGAAAAAGAAAAGAAAAAAAAGTGAGGAGAAGCTTGAGGAGGTGCCTAATCAAAAATTTGTTTCACTTGAATTAACTTAAGGAACTTTATTACATTTTTTAAACTTGTATTGGATTATTAGTAGCATTTATAGTAAATTTTTCATGAAGTTCTTTTTCATATGAATGTTGTAAATGTCCTTAATATGACAAATTACAATTCTTCTTGAAACGAATAGAGATTCAAAAATCATAAATTTGATTACTAAGTATTCCTAGACTTAGAGTTTGAATCTAAGTTATTAAAGGCTTTTTCTTAAATTTTGTTATTCTATTTCTTAAACTAATGTATAGACGTTATAAGTTAATCTCTATCCTAATTCATAAGCTTTTATGTAATAAAAGTGTTACTTGAGGACAAGTAACATTTAAGTTTGGGGGATTTTGATACACCAAAATAATATAATATTTTAAGTACCTATTTTATGCTTATTTTTGGTGATATTGCATTTTAAAGAATGATATTTTTTTTTGTTGCAGGTATATTATTTTTAGGCATTTGGACCAAAAATGGTAAAAATGATGAAATTTGGAGCTAAAACAACAAATTTTGGGATTCTGGCGCATGATGCTCCATATCGGCGCATGATGCGCAAAAATCCAAAGAGCTGGCACATGATGCACCAAGGATGACATTTTCAAATTAAAGCAGTTTGAGACGAATTTTTGTGTGAATTTCAAAAGGACACTTTTTCTACACACCTCTTGGAGTAATTCAATGGATCTAGACACTTTGGAAGACTATTTTATGAAGGGATTTGACTCTTGAATCAAATGAGTTGACTTTTGGAGAGAATTTTAAAGGGAATTTTGAAATCTTTTTCCAAAGGAGACAGCCCAAAATAAAAGAAGAAAACTTGAAGAGTTGAAGTGTGTGTGGTGTGAGAGAGAGAGAAAAGGGGATTGAGTTAGAGATAGAGAGAGAAGAGGAGATTTTCTTCTAGGGTTGTAAGAGGAGAGGGAAGGTGAGAGATTTCTTCTTCATTACACTTCTAAGAGAGATTTGGGCGTGATTATAAAGAGAAAAAAGCTTGGAGAGAACTTCTAGGTATTTGCATGGGAAGGATTATGAGATAAGTTGTAATTTTATTTCTTTTATTTTGTAAACTTGTTTTTAATATATGAAATCCATTTTTTATCATATCCTTCTCATGAATTCTAAGTAGTCTTCTTTATCCTTCTCCCTACTTTGAGATATGGTTTTGTGAAGAATATTTTTCATTTTCTACGATTTTAAATGATAATAAGTTATGATGATTTGAACTCCGATTTTCATTTACTTTTTGATTTGGCCAATTGAAATGTTCAAACTTATTGAGAAACTTATTGAGAGACATAAGATATGATTTCTACAATATGGAGAGAATCACATTTGATTTCATGGAGAGAATCACATTTGATCACATTTGATTTCATGGAAGAGTATGTCATCCATGGGATTGGGTGCAAATAAATAGAGAAATATACTTTGTTGGATGCAGAATTGGAGATTTTAAGGTGACAGACTAAAATCCCCAATTTTGTACAGTTGATTAAAAACGAATGTGAGATTGTTAGCCCTCAGGGGAGGGAGTAGTGGGAGCTCTAGAGTGGCAGTCGGGATCTTCCCAGCCTAACCATGAAATTAAGGACCAAACTCTGGATTAGTTAATGTTCTTTTAAAGAATAGAATTGCTCCTAAGAATAGAATTGCTCCTATTTGGCACGAAACAATTTTTATATATATATTTAAATGATTTCAACTTCTTCACAATCCATATACTAATTGTAAAGGGGAAGGATGATTTCTTAAATTTGAACTTTCCGTCACTACAAAATCTTTTTTTAATTTTCATAATTTTACTTCTGAAAGTTTAGTATTTAGTTTAGTTTAACTTCTATAATCTTACATCTGCATTTTAATTAGTATTCACTTGAGTTGTTAATTTTCAAACTTCACACTTTACTTTTACTTTTGCTTTTGTTTTTGTTATGAAATAATTTTTATAATTTACTTTAGGATTTTCCAACTTCCCTGTGGGATCGATATCTAGAACTCCATTAGAGCCCTTTATTACTTGAGTGATATGTATACTTGTGTTGATATTAATAAGGATTTGGCATTTTAAAAGGAGTTTTAAAAGAGGCATTACTTACATAAAGAGTATTTTTATTGGGATTATATTGCATAATTATTTTATATCTGTCGTGTGTAATTTTGTAATATTGAAAAATATTTACAAAATTGTCTCACTAAATCGTCATGCCATCATCGCTCATTGACTTCGTTGATATCATTTTGATGGTCTCATGCCGATGAGCTTCCACTCGTTTGTGATATGATAATTTTTCTTTTGCCCTTATGGCCCAGAAGTGCTTTTGCGTGTTGGGATATCCCCTTTGAGATGATTTATGGTTATTCCATAGGCTCCGTATGCCAATGAGCCACTACCCATTCGGGGTGTGAGAGACTCACTCTCTGCAGATGGCTTAACGTGAGCTTTGAAGCATCGAGACTTTTCCCACATGGAATAACCTTCATTTGAGTAATTATTGCCCCAGGTTCATGATAATATAAGTGAATCTCTTTTTATCGAGAATATTCTTGGCTACCCTGAACATGTAATTAACTAAGTGGGATACGTCCCCTTATGAGTGCTCTTAACCATAGGCACCTACACTTGAATCTCTGATTATGAGTAGTTTACATAGGTATTTGTTTGTGGATATCAGTTTAAGGGGCTTTCACCTGAACTTGTTTGGGCGGACACTCTAAACCTATCCTTGTGAGGTTTACCGCGTGTAGACTCTCCACGTTTTGTGTTTTCTCTTGTTTGTCATTTTATCATATGTCATTTCTTATTCGGTTCCTCTCCTCTTTGAATCACTGATCTAATTCAGGAAGGATATTTATTCAAATAGGGAAGTATACGATGATCAACAAGCTAGCGACTCCTTTTAAAATAAAAGAGAGAAAAAATGAACGGAAACATCATCTGCAATATCAGTCATCATATCCTTAGTTATGATAAACTCACAAGAGGAGAAATTAATGAAAATTTTGAGGAATTACAAGAAAGCTTTCAGATGAACTTTAATAGATATAAAAGGGATTTGTTCCCTCTTTATATATGAATGTGATTCTGATGGAAGATAATCATAAACCTAAGGAAAATCCTCAAAGGAGATTATAACCAATTATGAATGAAGTAGTTAAAAAAGAAATATTAGAGTGATTGGACGCAGGTATAATCTACCAAATATCAGATAGTGTCTGGGTTAGCCATGTTCACTGTAATCCTAAGAAAGGGGGAGTGACGGTGTCTTTTAATGAACATAATGAATTCATTCTCACTAGACATGTTATTGAGTGTCGTATATGTATAGATTATAGAAAATTTAAATTCTTTCACTAGGAAAGATCACTTTCCCTAACCTTTTTTGGATTAGATGTTGGATAGGCTAGCTGGCCATCCATATTTTTACTTTTTAGATGGATATTCTAAGTATCATCAGATACCTTACTCTAAATGATCAAAATAAGACAACGTTCACAAGTCCTTATTGGACTTTTTCTTTTTAAAGAGTACCCTTTGGATTATATAATGCACCTGCTACATTTCAATGGTGCATGATATCTATTTTTTTTGACCTAAATGAGAAGGGAATAAACGTTTTTATGGATGAGTTTTTAGTGTTGAACCCTTCATTTGACGCTTGCTTGGATCATTTTCCAAAGGTGTTGAAATGGTGTGAAAAAACCAACCTTAATATCAATTAAGAAAAGTGTCAATTCATGGTATTTGGGGTTATTTTGGTAGGCCATAAAATATCTGAAAAGAAATGGAAGTGGACCCAGCAAAGATTCAAGTTATAAAAAAGTTTTCCCCACCTACTAATGTGAGGGGAGTTAAAAGTTTTCTAGGACATGTTGGAATCTACAAGCAATATGTTAAGAATATTTCTAAAATTGCTAAAACTCTATGTCATCTCTTATAAAAGGATGCTTTATTTAATTTTAGCCATGAGTGTCTCATCCCACTTTCTGGTATGATAGTACTACGATTCAGGTGTGGTTAGATTCTCCAATCTTGTTATTTCAAAATCAATTTTTACAACGGTGCCAAAAACTTGATTCCGAAGCACGTAAGAGTGAACTGTTATATTTAAATATTGGTATACTACAGAAGTACATGTATCATTATCAATTAATATAGAACTTTTTGATTAAACTCTGAAATATCAATCCCACAGAGAGAACTACAAACTCTTAAGAAGAAATTAGATAACATCTTCTACTTTGAAGAATAATCTTACTCAAAACATAGATACTATGGTAGAAATGAAAGTTTGATTTTATTTGGTAATTTTGATAATTGAAAATCAAGTAAACAACTAACTAAATTTAACAAGATTGTTCTAAGATGAAAGCAATACAAATAAAATAACTTTTTCCTTATCATGAAACAGTAACAAGTATAAGAATTCTGTTGTTAAAGTAAATAAACTGTGTTGTGCCAAATAGGATCAATGTTATTCCTTACCCTTACTAGTGATGCTATAAAGAGCATTGGCTAATTTAACATTTGAATAATCCTGAAGATGGGCTAGGTAGAGAAGATACTAGCTCCCACTCTATAGTTCCGTCTTCTCCCTTAACCTGTGGACTAACTTCTCATATCAAGACCTAAAATAATATACCAAATTGGTGGTTTTAGTCTGTCACTCTAAAGTTCTCTAATTCTACATCCTTCAAATTTTATTTCCCTATTTATTTGTACTCAACCATATGAATTTCTACCATTAGTTAACTGAGACTATACCATCACGGATTTTACATGTTCTCAAAAAAAATATTAACATCTCAATTGGCTAAATTAAGAAGTAAATGAAGTACAAGGATTAAATCATTACAAATTATTCCAACATTACAGATCAATACTTCGCACAACATCCATCCAACACTTAATTACTTATCATTTTAAAAAAAAATTAAAGAAAACTACCCAGAATTCATGGAGAAAACACATCAACAATTAAGTTAAAAGTAGAATTTATGTAAAAACACAAGAAGTCTAATTTAAAAATAAATGTAGACACAAAGATAAAAACTTCTTTCAAATTCCTCTCCACCAAACTCTTGAAGTTTCTTTGAATCTCTTTCTTTCTCTTACAATTCTTCCTAGGTCTGGTCGCCCAACCCTGAAGGGTTAAATCTCTCTATTTCACTAACAAACTACAATGGATTCTTACTTAGAAAAATCTAATCACTTTTTCCTTCACTATGAATGAAAAAGTGAGAAGAAGTCCTAAATATAATCCTACAACTCTTTACTTTCTACTCTCTAACAGTATCAAAAGTCTTCTATATATCTAATCTCTTTCCTTCCTCTCTATATGTCAATATATTTCAATTCAATTCAAGTCCTCCTTTTATAGTTTTCTAAATGGTGTTTTGGCGTTTCTTCAAAATGTGTCCACATTCAATAAATCTTCAAAGAGTTGTCTCTTTTCAAGACCCATTTCAATGTATTTTCATGCCCATTAACTGTAATTCACGTTTTGACCAAGAGTTGCTTCAAACACCCCTTTGAAATTCATCCAAAATTCCTTGAATTTCTATCATAACTACTTATGACGCGTATGCGCGAGGTCTTCAGCGCTAAAGCTTGACCTTCTCTATCTCCTGTTGCTTAAGCTTCAGTTCTGGGCGCTTAGGCGCCACAGTTCATTTTCACTCCTTTTTCATTTTTGCTCTAAATTTGATCCCTTTTCACTCCTTTCACCATATTTCATCCATTTAACTGTACCTGAAAGAAAAACACACAAATACCTACCATTAAAGAGCAATATCCTCAAAAATATATATAAAAATGTGTACATAAATACTATATATTTAGGTGTATCAATGCCTAAATGCCTTTAATATTCTGAAAGAGAAGTTAGTCACGACTCATATTATTGTTTCACCTGATTAGGGGAATCATTTGAGTTAATGTACAATACTGGTGCATATATTATCGAGGCAGTTTTAGGACAACGACACGACAAAATGTTTAGAGTTATATAATATGCCTATAAGACTTTGGACAAAGCTCAAATTAGTTATACCACTACTAATAAAGCGCTTTTGGCTATAGTATATGATTTTGATAAAGTTTAGTTCCTATTTGATTGGAACAAAATCTTATGTCAAAAAAAAAAGCGCCAAACTAAGATTGATTAGATGGTTCATTTTGATGCATGCATTTGATATCAAAGTTGTAAATATGAATGGTACCGATAATCAAATTGCATACCATTTATCGAAACTGGATTAGGGTAATTCATGTGATTATGAAGATGAGATCAATGAGAACTTTTCTAATGAACAATTATTTGATAGTACTAAATGGTACATTATGTGGTATGTTGATATAATAAATTTCATAGTTAGTGATATTATGTCCTATGGCTTGACACACCATCAACAGAAAATTCATCTTTGATGCCAAATAATACTTCTAGGATGACCCATACCTTTATAGAAAATGTAAAAATCAAGTGATTAGGAGATATGTACCTAAAGAAGAAACCCTAAATATTATTAAGAAGTGTCATAATTTTGAACTTAGGGGAAAGTTTGAAGTTTATAGAACTGCTTTTAAAATTTTGCAATCGAAATTTTATTAGCCTACTTTATTTAGAGATATGAACCTATATATAAAAAGTTGTGATAGATGCCAGAGAGTATGCAATATTTCTAAGCGTGATGAAATTCCACTAAATTTTATTTTGGAGATTGAAATTTTTTATGTTTGGGGTTTAGACTTTATGGGTCCCTTTGTACATTCATTTAAATAATTTATATATTTTGATAGTTGAAGACTATGTCTCAAAATAGATTGAGGCAACAACTCTTTCAAATTGAGACAATCAAAGTGTGGCAAAATTTTTAAAGAAGAATATCTTTAATATATTTAGGGCCCGTTTGGGGTCTAATTATTAGGTGCAGAGGGCGCACGCAGAGCTCCGCGCGCCCTCCGCACGCAATAATCACTCCCGTTTGGGACAACTTAAGTGCGGCGACGTTTTGAAAAAACCATTATCCCATTTGATAAATGTGTTTGAACTGTGCTTTTTAAATGGGGGTATTTGATTCCTTAAAAAATACGGCTGAGGGATCGACCATGCAGCCCATGTTTGTTCGCTACCCTTTTACCCCGCTACGCTCGTCCCTACCTGGGAAGGCAACGAAGGGATCAAGGCTTTTGGAAACCACTGAAACTCCCATCTTTCTCATGAGCGATTATTGCGTGCACAGCCGCACAT
This sequence comes from Phalaenopsis equestris, assembly GCF_001263595.1. Lineage (NCBI taxonomy): Eukaryota > Viridiplantae > Streptophyta > Magnoliopsida > Asparagales > Orchidaceae > Phalaenopsis > Phalaenopsis equestris. The sequence goes on from NW_018164578.1 coordinate 660,597, forward strand.
CGCGGCTGTATCACAATGGTCCCACTGTCATACAACCGCGATGTGCGGCTGTGATCGGAGGGCGCACGCAGCTCTGCGGGCACCCTCCGCACCTAATAATTAGACCTTTCTCATCCTTCCACTTCGCTCTAATCCAAAACCATTGAAGAAGCTGAGTCTATTAGCGCCCTGCTTCTTCATCTTGAAAGTAGGCGGTGGATCTGAAAGCCAGCTTTCTATAGATTCTTTCAGAGCTAAAATCCGACTTCCTCATCCACCCATTGTTTAGCTTCGCAGAAGATTCTCCGCTATGGATTGATAGGGTGAGATCAGTTTCTGCTCTTCTATAACGCATTTTTCATTTGAAACATTTTTTTATTGAGATCCTTGATCTAGCAATCTTCTTTTAATGGCATTACATGATTGATTCCTAGGTTTGATTTTGAGGTAGATTTCATCTTCTTTCGGTGCTTGCTTGTAATGCAGCGATAATGCAGTGAAATTGCAAGCTTATTGCACAAATTAGAACTTGTAGATGGCATGTATTTCTATTAAGTAGAGATGATTCTGATACAGAATACTAAGGCTTAGGAATTTAATTGTTGAAGCCATATAGCCACTTTAGTAATGCTTCGAATGAAGTCTTATCAGTTGTGTTTGGTTCCATATTGCAGGATGTATATTTTGATCTTATCAAGCATTTTTCATCTCAGTACAATAGCATTTGGTGATTCACATCTTTGTGAAGCCTTTTCTGAGCTTTAGAAGGTCATATGTGGTTTCAGATCAGTCAAATATGCATCCAAGAACTCCAAGAATTTGAAGGTGAAAGGGAAGAAGATGAAGAAAAATAAATAAATATTTGAGTGTTCTAAAAGACTTTTACATTGATATGAAAGGGAGAGGTAAGAAAGAAGATTGGGTTTACAAATTAAACAACTTATTAGAGAAGAGAAGGAAGGATGAATAAAGAACATAGTAGTAACTAGAGCACCCAAGACTTTCTGAGTTAAATAAGGTTGGTTGATAACCTCTCGTATATTTTGTATGTGTTTAAGGTATATCAAGAATTCATTAGAACCATGTTATATTCTACCTATTTGTTAAGAAAATTGTTTCTAAGTAAAAAACTGAAACTTTCTTGATGGGAGATGTTTGGTGGGACCTTTTATAAGAATTTAAGTTTTGTCATCCTTAAAAATTGTGATTTCATGCTCTTAGCATGAGTATATTTGAGATGGAATTTTTAGCTATTCCACATAAGATCTTCAAAAAAGGATAGACACTCTTTTATCTTAAGAGAAACTCTTCTTTCATTTAAGAAAAAAATGTGATGTAGTATTTTTAAAAGGCGTCTCAACGAGTATTGATCCATTGAATTGTATAGAAGTCTATTAAAGAATCAAATGAAATGGTTATTAAAGAAATGAAAGGAATGTGCATGATTAACGGATCTAATACTAATTTAAAAGGCCTATGCATGATTTACCTATTATAAAAATAGATCTACAATTGTTATAAGAAATCCATATAAAGGAAATATACAATGATTGTTTTTTTTCCATACTAAGAAATCAAGATGGAAAAATCTAACGTGAAAATTTTAATTACTATTGAATCTATTAAAATGATGGACAAAAAATCTCTTACAAAGACACCTTATGGCGTTATTGTTGCAAATAGAAGGAACATGCTAAATAAAGCTAGTGAAAACTCGATGAAAAGCTGAAGTCGTGGATCTTGACACGAGGAAAACCTGCCAAATGAAATTCTCAACTGTCAAATGTGTATCCTTGATAGTTATGAAATGATTTTTTTTTTGTTCTCAATTGTCAAATGTGTAGCCTTTACAGTTTGGTGCAAATAATAACACTACGCTTGTCAGAATGATCTTTTATCCACAAAAAAAATTGTGAATCAGTTGCTTATCAAACAACTTATCCAGATCAAAGGCAGAATGATCATTTATCTCGAAACAATTGCAAATCAGCCGTTTTCCAACCAAACAGACAACCAGCTTATCAGGATAAATTGCTGATCAATAACTTATCAAAATAAGCTGCTTATGTTGATAAGCTGCAGCTGCCCCAAACAGACCCTTAGTGTGCCTAGAGTGATCATAAGTGATGATGGGAGAGCAACTTTAAAACTTAAAGGATTGAGACATTTTTTATACAGTATGGAATTAATTATAGGATTTTCATTATTTATCATCCTTAAACAAGTGGTTTAGCTAGAGAAATAATAAGGATTTTGGAGAATACTGTCAATCCTAATAGAAATGATTGGTCTTTTAGATTAGATGATGCATTATAGGTCTATAAGACTGCTTATAAAATGCGTATAGGAATGTAAACATATAGACTTATATTTGGCAAAGCTTTTCACTTAACAATGGAATTAGAACACAAAACTTATTGGTGTGTTGATGAATTCAATTATAAAATAAAGGAAGCTAGTGAGAAAAGATTACATGTAGTTAAATGAACTCGATGAAATTAGACAAGAATCTTATGATTGGTCTTTTAGATTAGATGATGCATTATAGGTCTATAGGACTGCTTATAAAATGTGTATAGGAATGTAACCATATAGAATTATATTTGGCAAAGCTTTTCACTTACCAATGGTATTAGAACACAAAACTTATTGGTGTGTTAACGAATTCAACTATAAAATAAAGGAAGCTACTGAGAAAAGATTACATATAGTTAAATGAACTCGAAGAAATTAGACAAGAATCTTATGAAAATGCTAGAATGCATAAAGAGAAAACTAAAAATTGGCTCGATCAAAAAATTAAGAGAAAATATTTTGAGCTTAGATAGGAGGTTTTATTATATAATACATGATTAAAATTATTTCCTGGAAAACTTAAGCCCACACAGTCAAGACCATTTACTACAATAAAATTTTATCATTTTGGTGTTATTTATATTAAAGATCCTAAGAGTGATTAGGTATTCAAAGTGAATGGGCAAAGACGTAAACCCTACTTAAGATGGGAGAGACCAATGATAAATGAGATTTTAATGTTGGGTCAACTTGAGTAAATATCTGGATTCGTCGGGCTAAAGAGGTTAAAATCAACGCTTCTTGGGAGACAACTCAAGTTTGTATTTGTATTTATGTTTTTCATTGTTGTTTGTTATTGAATAGATTATTTGTATTTGTGTATTAATGTTTAGGTTTGTGAGTACTTTGATTTGATTGGATTGTGTGAATTGAGGGAGGATAATCCTTAGATTTCTAATTGTGACTGGACTTTACTATGTCTTTTGATGGTAGTAGGATCAACCTAGTCCTCTACACCTCAGTTCTCAATCGAACAAAAAAAATTATAAGATACACGTTCAGTTTGAACATAGGACATATCCATCTCAATTCTTTACTTCCCATTTGTGACCCTGTTCTTTCATCATGCTGGTTCAATAAATCATCTATTAAAAAAGCATGTGAACGATCTTTTCAATTGTACAGGTCGAGTTGTATACTTTATTAGACAATGTAGTACTTAGAGGTTGGGAACACATAAGCAATAGTAAAGATGTTATTTGGACCTAAATATCTTTACAAAAATTTCTGAAAGCACCCGTTAATCAAAAGAAGGAGATTCTGTTGTAGATGAGAAATTGGGGAACATAGATGTGATGAGGAGGATGGGTGATCCTTATTTATCTTTAGCATAAAATTGTGATTTTGTGCTTAATATGTGTGATCAAGGACTTGGAGAGGTTCAAATATTGCAATATAAGACCAGGACCACAATAGGACTTGGCGCTGAGGCGCCAATAAAATTCTACACCAAGGCCACACTAAAAGCAAAATGCAGCACCTAGGCATTGTGATCGCGACACTTAGGCGCTGCTATCGTAATACCTAAACACTGTTATCGCGACGCCTAGGCGTCGCTCCCTCCTACCCAACAAAATCAGCCAAATCGGTCGGTTTATGTTATTTTCACAAAAAATTCTTTCCAAACCCTTCTTTGGTGATTGAGAGGCGATACGTAGGGCTTCCCTTTACCTTCTATTTTTGATTGATTCTTGAACCTTTGGTGAGTGGGAATAACTTCCATACGGTGAATTCCGCTCCCTAAGCTTGTTTTGCCAAATTTCATCTAGGATTTCTTCGAGATTTTTGGTGGAGACGGTGAAAGTTGGGGATTTTTGGGAAGAGTCTTGATTTAGCCCATAACAAGTATATTGATTGCATCCACACTAATATTTATCCTCATTCTGTTGAATTTTCATTGTTGTTACTTTCTTATGGTTCTAAAAACTAAAGGAAGTAAGTTCAAACCTTTTTTTGACAAAAAGAAGTTTGTAAGCTCTAAAGCATAGGACTGTTACAGTGACTTTTTTGATATTGAAGAAGTTGATAGCGGAGATTGGATTCATTAGCCTCTGAGGTCCTATGGAGAGAGTGATTGTAAGTAGGCAATGGGAAAAAATTGTTATAACACCTCTGATGTTTTGGTCTCTGTAATAAGAAAATTTTATGCTAATCTTCCCGAAGCTATCGATGGATTAGTTTTTGTGAGGGACAAACTTGTCGATAATTCTCCTTCGTGCATCAATGTGTTATTGTCTTTGATAGATCTCCCTCATCGCTTCTATACAGATTTTACTCTTACTAATAATTATCTAGATGAAGTTATCAAGTCCTTAACTGATAGTAGAGGAGAATGGAAAGTTAATGAAGGAATTAAGATCAACTTACCTGCTTTCAAATTAAACGAAATATTGAAAGCTTGGCACTTTTTCATTTCCGCTAAAATGCTTCATTCTACTAGTACTAGTGAAGTGATTATGGATCAAGCTTTCTTGAACTATTGTATCCAGAACAATGAACCCATTGATGTAGGTTCCCTTGTTCATTAGTCTACAGTAGAATACACAAGTGGGGGAACTACTCTTGGTTTGGGGCACCCATCTACTATCTATTCTTTGTTCCAACATGTCGGAGTTGTTGTTAGTAGTGGGGAGAAGATTCTTCATCCACTAAAGTCTATCTATAGTGCTAAAATTGCATTATACATGAGGCATACAAACTTTGAGAAAGGATCATATGTAGTGCAGCCTTGTTCTTTTGTTCCTTGTAGACCATGTCCCACTACATTGAAAGGTGCTTTCAAACAACAATTCGAGAGGGTAGAGGATGCAACTTCTATTTTACATGGTGAGATGTATCGATTAAATGAACATTAGTCACACTTGGATTGACAATATAAAAGTCAATTTAATCATCATCCCAATTTCTAAGATGTTGAACTGAAAATATACAGGGAGAATCAGTGGATCAGTTGGGACAACTCAATGAAGTTACCAGTATATCAACCTTACTAAGTATATGAACACTGTGAGCTGATGGATGATGATGATAATGAGGAAAAGGATTATATTTATTTATCTATTTGTTGATGTTTTGGATTGTATTTTAATTTGCTGTTATTTGGTTGTATTTGACATTATTTTCATTTTTTGCTATGTACTGGACTATATTTGTATTTCTTGATGCTACTATTTTTGTATTCTCTTCGTTAATATTTTTTTGGTTGTTGTGATCAAGATTTTATTTATTTGTTGTGATTTACACTTTCTCTAGTGTAGTTTCATTTTAGTCTCATTTAGTTGTGATTTACTTGCCACTGCTTATATATTCGTCTCGCATATACCTGCTAATCTTGTTGATAGATACATATGGTAGAAAGAATTTATGTGTTATTTTCTCCTTGCTTATATTCACATATTATATTGCTTACTATGCTAAAAATTAAGTTTGGGTGGGGAGAAAAACTTTTTAAAAGCTTAAATTTATTAGTCCTCAGTAACCTATATTTAATCTGTTGTGTTTTAAAAGAGATTTGAGGTATGTGGTGTCAACTTGAAATTACTGAAATTTTTGAAAAAGGAAAAACATAGTATCTTTTATTTAAAATTCTATGTAAATGAGACTAGACTAATGTTCAGTTGAGTTATAGTTCAATATTAGAAAAATGATTTTTCTATTCATTTTTTAAAAGAGGTATATATTTGTTCAGCTATGTATCCTTAAATATACATTTTAGGAGAATTGAGCTCATATTAAAATCATATTTTCAACTAGTATATTAACTTTTGAAAAGTTTAAAAGTAGAAGAATATAACATGTTTTACTTTAAAAAGATGATAGTGAAATTCAAAATTATTAAATGTCTATCCAGATATAGTAATCTTCCTAAAATTATGTTAAGAATTGAAACATACATCCTAAAGCAAGAAAAAGAGTGATTACATAAAAATATTAAGTGGGGAGAGGGTTGAAGAGAAGCCTAATCAAAAATTTGTTTCACTAAAATTTTCTTAAAGTTAAAGTTGCATTACATTCCTAAGCTACTAGTATTTAAGATAAATTAGTAAGTACTTTCAAATAGAGAGCTCAAATTCTGTTTTACACCATCTAAGGTACTTTAGTTAACATGTATTAATTGCTTTTTAAAGTAAATGGAAAATCAGGTTTTCATAGTTGAATGAAAGGTTTTCGTATACACTCGTGTTAGACTTGTTAATAGAGTTATTCTAAATGTACCCTATGAATTTTTTGAGGCAAAAATTATTTCTAATTTTAATGAAACCCACTCCCTAAAATAAAAAAAAATGGTTTTAATATTCTACAGTTACTTGAGGACAAGAAAACTTTAAGTTTTGGGGATTTTGATGTGTAGAAAAGAATACTTAAATTCATTTATGTTTTTCACATGTTTATGGATGAAATTGTACTTTAAGGAAATGTATTTCTATGTTTTTTTATTGCAGATACAAAATGTATTAGAAGTGCAACAAAGTGGAGAAGATATGGAGCAAAGTGGAGGTGAATTGGAGCCATGGAAGGCACAAGTGAGTGACGCCTAGGCACCGGATTTCTTGGGATCCTAGGCGCCAGATTTCTTGGGCGCCTATGTGCCAGATTTCTTGGGCGCCTAAACACCAATCCCATCTTTGGAACCTTAAAGGCTGTCGCTAGTGGGCGCCAAGACGCAACTTGACCAGTGCCTTGGTGCTAGACTTTTGTCACCTAGGCGCCCATGTTAAAATTGACAGACAAAAAGTCTGGCACCTAGGTGCAAGAAACTGCCTAGGTAGTTTTCAACAATTCTTCCACACAATCTTGGGAGTTATTCAGCCCAATAAAAGAGCTCATTAGGGGAAGAAGAAGAGGCTTTTAGTTAAGTAAAGTAGGGTTGGCTATTGAAAGGAATAGGATAGGTTTTCTTGGGTGTTTGGTGAGGGATTTGAGTTAAATTGTAAGGAGAGTGTTCAGAATAGTAGCAAGGAGACTAGGAGATCCTTTGGGGAGGCATTCTCAGAACTTTGTAAAGGGAGAAAGCTAAGTAATGTGTACTCTTGTTATTGTATTTCAATAAACACAATTCTATAATGAATATATTTGTTTTCAAAGATACATTATAGTGTTTCTCAATGTTTTCTATGTAGTCTTTTTACTTTTTACTTGTTATGATTAAGTAGGTAGTGTAGAATTGAAGGAATGTGTTTAAAATTATTTTTAAATCTTTAATGTGATGAGTAACCCTCAAGTCTTCATTTAACTTTCATTCTGGCCAAGTGATCAGTTAAAATGTGTTGTGAGTCATAATGACTCGGGAGAGATATAGAAGAACAACTAGGTTATTCACATTGAACTATATGGTATGGAGCAAGTACACTATAACGAGATGCAAATGTTAAGAAAATAATTTTTGATGGGTTTAAATTGGATTTTAGGGAATTAAAACCAATTTAATCAAACTTCCTTATGCATTATTGAGATGGTAAAGAAGAGAGTTGATCATATTTGTCACTAGCCTCATTCATAATTTGCATTTTTCATTTCCTTCACCCCACTTAGATCATTGTAAGGGAATTTAGCTTTAAGAATAGTTTGTAATTCAGTAGGACTAGTCAACAAAACTTCAAACCAATTTAACATCCAAGCTAAGAACATATTTAGTAGGCTAGAACTTTTCCTAAACTTAAACAACTCTCTCCCTGTGGGTTTGATAACTTGAACTAAAAAGTCCAATATTACAAAAGCGATAGTACACTTGCGTAAGGCCCGAGAGGGCAAGTACAGCTGGACTTAAGTTAAGGCCGCAACATCTACCTAAGAAATGACATGCCAATTTGGATAGTTAGAAACTATGTGCTAAACCCATTCAATTTAAAGCATCTTCAATTGGACGAAGTTCCTCCCATGTCTATGGCAGTAGTCTCCTTCTTGTTTTCAATCTTTCGTTCCCCTAGCTACATCTGAATTTGAACCAGTTTGCCGAAATTGCACAAATCAATGACAGGAATGCACATTGGAGTGTTTCTACCAATTTCTGTTGTTTTCTATCCTCATAGCCAAGCTAATCAAACTTGTAGTGTTAAGAAGGCAGGAGTTGAACCACAATGACTATAGATGGTCGTAGACCACCAAAGAAACATGCAATTATGTGTTCTTCGAGTTTGGAAAAGTTACATTTCAGCTCTAGTTGTTTGAATTCAACAACATATTCTTCCACAGAAAAATTTTTGTTGATGAAGGCGGTGAGGTAGAATGAACTCTTGTTGACAGTATTTTGGAAAGAATTTATGTTATAACTATTTTGACATCTTGTTCAAAATGATAATCTTGGATGACCCTCCGGTTATCGTGATCTATTTACGTTTTCCCACCAAAGAGATACATTTTTCTTCAATTTAAGAGCTACAAGCTTCACAATTTGTTCTTTTAGAACTTCTTTAGACTCAAGAATCCTTTCTACCGTATGTAACCAATTAACAAATTCATTTGAATCTAGTCGGCCTTCAAAATATAGAATGTTGATCTAAATTCAAAAATCAACAACCATGTGGTGTCTGTCCCTCCACTCAGGCAGGGGCCATGCCTTATCACTAGAAGATTCTTCGTGAAAAAGACTTTCACCTTCTTCCTCCACCGCATCCACGTCGAGTTCACAATCCTATTCTCGATGTTTCTTTGCTCCAAGATTGCAAGCCGCTTCTATGGTGCCTGATTTCATGTTGTAAATCTTCCATAACTAGTTCTTAATTGATCTTGCAACACTTCTTTGTGGCGGCATGTTTGAGAGCAGAATGAATCGCAAACGAATACAAGGACATAAATTTGTTCTCAATTATAAGAAATGGGATCAAGAAGAGAATCAACAATCTTCTACTGCTCACCCAAAGGGACCTAACGACGGGATAACAGGGGCTCTTGGTTCCAGCGCGAGCAACCCAAGAAAAAAGAACTGCTCTAAATGGTACAAAAGCTAAGAGCCACAATACGGAGACAGGAAACAACCTCAAAAAGGGTGAAAGAACATAACAAGGATTCTAACTATAAATGCAATAGAGAATAGAAAAATGTGATGGATGGAAAATTGGAAACAATAACAGAAGAAAGAATTTAATTGTGCAAGATATATTTCAGGAATTCTAAGACAACATAATACATTGGCCAAAGCACCACTAGAGAGCCACTTCAGAATACAACAACAAGGGAATTGGTAGAAGTACCAGACCGCCTTTAAGAAATAAGAAATTCTCTCTAGAAATTGACCTCCCAAGTTAGCCTAAAAGTCTTTTAAATTTATGCTAAGACCCTTCCTAATTTCAAGTTTGTCATCTAAAAAAAAAATAGAACTCAGAAAAACACATCACATGAAAAGACTAAAAAAAACAGCCACAAGATCATTAGGACATCAAGCTCTTCGATCTCTGGTGTCAATGATGAAATGCCTCTAATATGGTGCCAATACTAATACATAAAATCAGGCTTTCAATTGGGAAAATTACGAGAAATGGTGCAACAATCTGCACTGAAATCATGGACCATTAGGCCATGTCATTATTACAGTTGATTCATGGCTCATGTGTAGTTGTCCTAAAAACATCAGCACCTCCATCTCAACACCTACCGACAACAACTGAAAGTCTTCCTCAACATTCAATTGCTCTCGGCTTGCCTCCATGGCATTGAATTGGCTGATCTAATGATCAATTAGAGTACCATCACTAATTTTTACAATCTTTCATTAAAAAGTGTCATTCAACATGCAGATCTGCTTGTTTACAAACTAATATCCTACAAAAACTGCTCCCAATTTTGATTGCAATAATTAACCAAACTACAGAACAACAATTCCATTACAAAAAGTTAAAAAATGAGGAATGGGGCGTGGCGGGGATGAACAAGTGATCATTCGCACCTTCAACTCCGACTTCAGTGGCCATTTTTTTCCTGCTATCCTGGGATTCACCATATCCAGTTAATTGATATCGCCTACTTGTTAATTGAGTAAATCAAGATAGCCGATACATAATACCAGTTTAAACTGGATGTTATCGATTTAAAAAACATATAATAATAATAATAATAATAATGACAGATGAAAAAAAAACAGATGTGAACGTGACCAACTTAAAAAATTAGGAAGGAAAAAAACGCTGTTGGCAGAATATATGTACGTCACCCAAAAACAAAAGAACTGTGCAGCTCCTGAAATGGAATATGGCAATTATCTTTGAAAAATTCAGGCTAATACTAAGCAATCAAGCAAGTTTGTCCCTAACAAGTGAATGAAACTAGAAAAAATAATTAATTAAAATAAATAAATCTCAATTAATCAGGTAAGAACTTCACCCTAACAAATAAATTAAGTCTACTTAAATGAATAACAAGAATATATTAGTTCTGAGCTAGTCCCAACAAATAGATTTGTTTAGAAACATAGTTTCCAGAGATAAAAACAAAACAATAGACTCCAGTAAAACTAACATAACTTTAAGCACATTCCCAATTCCGATTTCCTATAAAATACTGTTACATTAAAATCATATCATGAAATAAATTTCAATGACCCATCACTACATTGACAGCAACCAATTGGCTAGTTTCTAGCATTTCCAAGACATAAGTTCAGAAGTCTGATTACTTCGACATTGAAAGTGGTAAAAATGAAGAGGTTGAGGAGTAGGAATAAGACGAGTTTTATAATAGTAAAAACAGGTAGCACTCACACAGTTATTTAATCAATAAACCCTTTTTCAGAAGGACAAATTAATACTTTCATAACTAGGTGAGAAAAGAATGAATGAGGGTTGCCGTTTATAGGAAGCTTTGGACCAATTCTAAATCAATCGCCAATTTGGATTTTCCTGCGTGAAGCCATAGCCATGGCAATCTCAGAGATCTTCTCATTCTCCACGCTTACACAGCTCAGTATGGAGGAATTAAGAATAAATATTTCAATGCCATGGACACTAATACCAGGACACCTGCTCAGATCGGCGATCTCCAACCTCAGCCTGCCGCACTCGATCAGCCAAACCACTAAGGAGTCCGTGAGGCAGCTGCAGCCTCGCAGCTTAATATCCACAAGGCTGGCACAAGAGCTCAACATCGCTACTAACTCCTTGTCCCCCAATGTTTCATTATAAGATAAGTCTAGCCTTCGAAGTCGCGGGAGACTCTGTCCAAGAAAACTCAACAGGCCTGGCTCTCTCTCTAACACGTCACAATTTACCAGAGCCAGCTCCTCTATTGCCTTGCCAGATTCTGCCCTTCCAACTGCACGGAGCCCATCTCCTGTCACAAGGCAACAACTTTGGAGCCGGAGAGTCGTGAGACAAGGGGAATTGGATTTCCCCACAGAGGCGATTGCGGATAGGTGGTCGTTGTGGAGGTCGAGGGGAAGACGGAGATCGATGGTATTGAGGCTTGCAGCACGCCGGCTGATGAAGTAGTGAAGGGCGTCGCTGCTGCCCCCGTCGTAGATAAGTAATGAGGTGAGATCGTGGCAGTGGTCTGCGGCGCGGAGGAGGACACGGTCCGCAATGGCGCGGCAGCCGCGGAGCTCTAGCACGAGAAGGCTTGCGAGGCATAAAGTGAAATAGGGGGAAGAGGTCCCGTCGCCGGTACCCTCACATGCTCGTAGTCGGAGCCGACGCAGGTTTCCACAACGCTGCCAAATCCACGACATCCCCAAGTCGCCTGCACGGACTCCAGAAATAGAAAGCCTCTCAAGTGGAAGCGTAACAATTGATGAATTCTTATAGTCTTCCGCAAGATCGACACTATCTTCGCCCTCTACATCGCACGCTCCAAGGACAGTAGGGGATTTGGGGAAGAAGACGAACGAAAGGGATTTAATGGAGGGGAAGCTGGAGAGCCAGCTAAAAGAGAGCGGAAAAATAATGGAGAGACGGAGATTGGTGAGATTCTTTAGTGATGCTGAAGAAGAAAGCAGTGCAGAGGAGGAGACCGGGGAGGTTAAAGAGACGAATCGGAGCTGAATAAGGCGAGACGCACAAGGAGCGGCGGCTACCGAGAGAAGAAGGGCATCAGACGACGAGAAAGAAATCATCGCCGGCAACGTCGATTGCGGCAGGCGCCGCGGGGGAGGCCCCGGATCGGAAGTTAAAAATCCACCGTGGTCGTCGAAAGGGTTGGATAGGATAGTAAGAGAGGAGAGATTGGGGTAGTGGGAGAGGATCTTTGAAAGCGAGGGTGAAGGAAGGGAAAGATGTTGAAGGGAAAGATGTGGGATGGAAAGCGAGAGGTTGGTGGTGCAAGCACGAATAGCGGAAAGCCAGCGCTTACAGACGAGAAAGACAGCGGCGAAGGAGGAGGGAGGAAGGCGTTGGATGATTTCATAAAGGAGCTCATCACATAGAAGGCCGTCCATTTCTACTTCCTTCTCTGAGAGGCGGGATAGAAAAAGAAACAAAGATAAGAGAGAAGGGACAGGCGGTGGCAGTGCGTCGTGAGGTCATCGTTGTTGAACTCAAATTTGTGCTGATGAAACCAAATCAAATCAGATGGTGCGCTGCGGTTCTTAGGATCCTTTTTTGTTTTCTTTTTGGACTCTAAAAAGTGGGTTTTCTGGCGTCGTCTACACCACCGTGAGAAAGCTACTTAGGCCTAATGCTTCGCATTTAAGGTTTTGTTTGGAGCAGCTGATGCTTCTCAATTTTTCAGTTAAAATCCATTTCAAAATATAATAAAAATTCAAATACACAATTCATTTAGTAGTAAGTATCAAAAGTGCTAAAAAAAAAGATAAATATTAATAAAATTACAAATAAACTAATGATGATATTGTTTTTTAACATGAAGACGATGGATGTCACCTCCTAAACTATCTTCCAATAATGTTATTATTTCGCGATCACTTTCAGTTGTGGAATCGACCTAACCGTCAGCCCAGCGAAAGAAGTCACACTGTTCTGCGAGTCTTCCAGGAGTATCTATAAAAGTGTCCACCGTAGTTGTGGGTCTGCTGTGGCTTCCGAAAGGAAGTCTCTGGTTCGCGGTAGCATAGCATTCTACGGGATATCTTTGAATTTCTGGAGCTCATCTTTCTTAAAAGCATTGAAATAGCATTCATTAGTCGATTATTTTAAGCTGACAAATATCTGAAAAAAAATGAAAATAATAAGAAAACATATCAGAATAAATGCAAGAGAAAACATCATTTTTTACGCTCATGCCACCTTCCCTATACTTCAATGTATGCAATTCAAAGTTACTAATGCATAAAAAAACCTAATTAAGGAAACATAAGGGCATGGTATTGCAAGAAAAAAACATCAAGAATGAGTTGAATTGCAACAATCAATGATTGTGGTTTAAGATATACTTTTCACATGTATATCACTTTCATCTTCTAACATAAAGAAGAAAAATTGTTACTGAAATTATAAAAGTTTGCTTTACTTGAAAGACAAGGGATGTTTCTCTTGAAGCTGCAATTTTTCCCATCCTGCAATTTTTCTATCCTACTGAAAAACTCAAGCTATCACAAATTTCATAACACAACAACAAGCATGAAGTTTCATTACAGAAATATGATTGGGTTAAGTATGCAATATGAGATTGTCTAGAATTATGATGGGGGTACATTTGCTTCAAACTGGTCTTAGGATAACTTGGTAAAACTTCAAAACTATTGAAGGAACATTCTCAGGATAACTTATTGGGGCTATTATAATTATTGTACTTTATGTGGATATTACAATTATTGAATACCTTAATCCAAAAAATTATGTCAGTGATGAGAATCCAAATATAAATCATAAATTCCTTTGCACTGGATAAACTTTATGCATGAAGCGATGTAGAACTAAGGGCCCGTTTGGGGCAGCTTATAAGTGCGGCGGCGTTTTTGAAAACGCCGCTACACCGTTTGTTTTGCACGTTTACACAACTTATAAAATAAGCCTGTTTTCAATTAGAAGAAAAGCTGATCGCGGTTCGATGCCCGCGATCAGCGTTTCGAACGCTGGATTGAGGGATATTTTACGCCTACGCCCTCTAAAGCTGAAAATACTACAAACAAGCAACTACGCCTGAATTTGGACGCCTGAAATCTACCATGCATTACAGATGAAGAAGAAGATACATTGGCCCAATCATGGCTTTTATTTTTGGATGCATACGCATACTAAATCCTTCTGATTTCTCCTATTAATATTTAGCAGAGCTGTGCCGATCCATCAAATGGCCAAGATTGCCAGAATTCTCAAATAATTAAATCTTTTGATGTTATTTCGCATTAACTAGGATGGATCATCTGCATCTTGTCCTAAAACGACATGTAGAGCAACAACCTCAGCTATTGCATCTTTTCCTAAAAGTCTATTTTCCATTAAAACTCACAAGTTTATAACATTTTAAATACAAACTATATGAAAAAAAAAATAATAGAAAATTTGATAGTTCATGAGAGGCAACAAGCAAAAAAATTTTGTGCAAAAAAAACCAAATCACTTGTAGATCTCACAAAAAGAAATTTCATTTTCAGGAAAAAATAATAAAGAATATGCAATGAATCACAAATAAAGCAAACAAAAAAAAAGAAAAATGAAAAGAAGCAATACTTTGTATTTACATATCTCCACCAAAACTTAAATTTTTACACACATGCCACCTTGCATATGAACAAAAAGGTCTGTAATTTAAAATTGATTTGGGCGTTATAAATGTTAAAAAGTAGAATTTTCATGTTAGATATCTAAATACATAAGAATTAGGTAATATGTTTGTAAATGCTCATGTTTCATTTTTAATGCAACATAAACAACCAAATGAAACAAGATAAGAACAGCAGCACTCCACACCCCAAAACTGTTCTTCAACATCCCCACAATTATTTACACAATCCCTAAACAAGTTGACAATAGAAATTACACCCACACAAAGCAAAGAAGCAGACGAAAAAAGAGAGAAAAGATTCAGCTCACATATACGAGAAGATTGAGCAGCAAGAACAGAAAGGTAAGTTCATGGCCTGCTCTTGAACGGAATGGATCTGATGACAACCTGATGGTAGATCTCATACTTGAAAATGAAAATTGTCCATCTCAAACTACTTCTACTATCACACTTGATGAAGAATTAAAATATAAAAATAAAAATGATTAACGCATCGCAAAGCAAACTTTATTGAAGAAGTTTTCTTTTTTGTTCGTCCTCAGAATTCCTATTTATCAAACTGATAAAAACATAAATAGAATAAACAACATCGCCAAGGAAGAAGCCATAAAACAATAAGAAATGCTGCACACCACTCCTTAAAAGCCAGTTGAAATGAGTGGTTTCCCCCAAGGTTGAGAAAAATAAGACAAATTTCTATAGTCATTAAAAAACGGCTTTGAGAAATGCAGTCGAAAGAATATTAGATACAAATGTTGGTATGGCCTCAATAAACAAATGTCTGCAGAAATCAAAACTATGAATATTAGATACAATTTCATCACAAATAAAAGCAAAATAAAAAATTCAAACAAAATTATCTTGCTTTTCCTTGTTCAGCTATTCCAAAACGGTATGGAGCATATATGACAAAGAGTAGAAAGAACCCAGCTAGCAATGACAATTGCAACTGGGACTCTTACTGTGAAGCTCATTTTCTTATACAACAGCTTGAGCTAATGATTTCCACCTTATCATTCATGGAGCAAAATATAACCACAATAATTTAAGAAAAATAAAAGGAAGGACTAAATTACTACATTTCCTAGAGTAAATATGCCCCATTCATTACTATGACTAAACATAAACAACAAAAGAATTTCTCATCATTCATGTGACATAAAGAGTTGCTTTCTCACAAATAATCAATCTGAAAGCAAATAGGCTAACATTCTGTCAGAATTTAGCAAAATTTTTCAAATGCAATGGCAAGAAAGTTCATGTTTTACTAGTTGCAATGTTTCGCTCGCAATCTTTCACAACTATGATTTCCCATGTTTACTAAAGATGTGTTTGGAGACGGTATTAGTGGAAACCTCATTGTCCTGCTCCATGTACTATGTCGTCAGTAATCAGGTCCCTCAACTTTGTCATCTCACTTAGACCTTTCCCGCCTAAAGTACAAGTGGTCAAATTCTCATTGTTCCGTTCTGGCAAAGACTGTCCTACACGGCACTCAAAAGCTTCAACAGGTACATGTTCTTGATCTTCGTTCGCCAAATGGAAGTCGATGTAGGAACGTTAATGATTCTTCGAATATAATTGTAGAGAGTCATCATAGCAAACACAATCTACACTTACTAGGGAACTTGTAAGGAGGCATATCACACAATATCACCACTTCTTTTTCCACACATCGAATGTTCTTTCAATCACAACACGCAATAATGAATGTTGTTTATCAAACATTTCTTTTCTGCCTTGTGTAACGTTGCTTGTACATTCAAAGTCTTGTATGTGATACCTTGTGTCAATGAATGGCTTTACGTACGGTTGTTAAAATGGACATCTAGCATCGAACAAGTAATATTTGTCTGATAAAAAGTGTAAGTAAAATAAAGCTTAAAGTTAAGTATTATAATAGCTCATACTCGAGCTAAACTGCAAGTGGATGTGGAAAACTATTACTAGTGTTCCTCGTCACAGATTTGAAAACTTAACTGTCATGTGTGCTGCCCTCCCAACTAGCTGTAATGAAAGTGAAGCACATGTTAAAGTCGCAAACGATCATAATATTCTTGGTCAGACTACCACAACGATAAACAAATGCAACCTTATCATTGTCAGGGACTCGTGCATCAACATTTGTTCCATCAATTGCGCTGATACAGTCCTAGTAACACGAAAGTTAGGTAATAAATAACATTGCATCTTCAACAAAAAAACTATATTACTCTTAAGGCATTTCCTTGTAGAAGGGCCTATATTGCACATCATGTGATATCTCAGCAGGTGCCCGTTTGAACTTTGGATCCAAGGGTTTGATGACATGTGAGGAAAGACTCACAAGTGTGCTCAATCCAATTGAGAAGTAACTTCTAATTGTTTTCGATGAGTGTTGAAATCGCTTCATAGCCCCTCGTATTGACTCATTTTGGGATTATACGTACAGTGTTATTGCGAGCACTTCATGTGGAGTAGTCCTAGTAGATCTTTGAAGTTTGTGAGCTCCTATGAGCTCTTGCATTAGATCGATGAGTACTTCCTACTGCATCCAAAATATATTGATAAATCGTGTTGGGTGCCCCGCAAGCAACTCCCCAACCCATTCATAGTCAATGTAAGTAAATTTCATGCATGGCGACCCACCAATGTACAAACTCTAGTACTCAGATCCCGAAACTGCTTATATGCAAAAGCATAACAATAATTTTGATTATATTTTTCACTTATATTTCCTTATTTCGCAACAAAACCAAAAACTTGATCCTGAAGAAAAATAGGAATTTAACTTTTAGTTTATATACATTGGGATACTACGCAAGTATACATATCGTTATCAAGTAATATAGGACTTTTTGATTAAGACCTGAATATTGAACCCACAGGAAAGATATGCAATATGCACTTTTTGGAAAACTTACTATTTTTAAAAAGACAATTATTTAAACTAAAGACGTTTTCGCAGTAAAGAAGTTTAAATATTTTTGGTAATTTTAATATTTTGACAAAAATAGAACAAACTTAAAAAGATAACTTGAGTTTTTATAGAAGAAAAGCTCTAAATATGAAAATATATTTCTTCTTATCATGAATCAGTAATAAGTATAAGAATTCTATTGTGGAAGTATGCATATTGTGTTGTGCAAATAGGAGCAATAATATATTTTACCCTTACTAGAGATGTTGTAAAGAACATTAGCTAATTTAAAGTTTGAATAGTTGTGAAGACCGGCTAGGCAGAGAAGATACTAGCTCTCACTCTAGAGTTCCCTCGATTCCCTCCACTTAGGGGCTAACATCTCGTATCAGAACTAAAATAATAAACCAAGTTGGGGGCTTTAACCTGTTACTTTAAAGTCCTCTAACTCTACATCCTTCAATGAATATTTCCCTATTTATTTGCACTCAATCATATGAATTACATTCTCATTCATACAACCTCATGTGATTCTTTTCAATTGTTGACTTAGACAATACCAGCCCGATTCTTACATGTTCTCACAACAAATTTTAACATCTAGATTGGCCAAATCAAGAAGTAAATGAAGTACATGGATTTAAATCATCACAACTTCTTCCAACATTAAAGATCAATAGTCTCCACAACTTCCATCCAACACTTTATTACTTATCATTTTAAGAAGAAAAATAAAGAAAACTACTTAAAATCCATGGATAAAACAAAACCACACTTTAGTTTAAAAGTAGAAATCATTGTCAAACCAACAACAAGTCTCAATTAAAATCAAAAGTAGTCTAAAACAAAAGATAAAAACTTATCTCAAATCCTCCACCAAACTCGTAAAGTTCCTTCGAATTTCTTCTCTTTTACAACACTTTCAATATAAAACTAAAATAAAAAGGATAAATATGTGGTGCCTGAAAATCTCTCCAACTCACTCCCCAATTTTTGAACTTTCAAAACTTTCCCAGTACTTTGAGGACCCCCTTTTCAAAGTCTCAATCTTGTTTCTTTTATAATTTTGCAAAAGGTGTATTGGTATCTCTTCAAAATGTGTCTTGATTCAATGTATTTCCCTAAGAGATGCATCCATTCGCAATAATTTTCGTCCATGGGTGTTGTTAACCCCTCTTTTCCCCACAGGGGTGTATTTCTCTAAGAGATGCATCCTTTCGCAATAATTTTCGTCCATGGCGGTTGTAACCACCTATTAAGCCAACAGGTGCCTCAAAAACCTCTTAAAAATTCACAAAAACCAAATTCTCTCATCCAATAACTGTCACTGGCGCTTAAGCGTGGGGTCTCTGGCGCTTAGGTGCGGCCTTCTCTGTTTAACCTGCGCTTAATCGCAGAGGCGCTTAATCGCAGGATCTGACGTTTAGGCGCCAAAACACTTTTGCACATTTTTCACCTATTTGCTACAAATTTGATCATTTTTCACTCCTTTAAGCATTTTTCACCTTTTTACCTGTACCTGAAAGAAAAACATTTAAAGTACAATTTCATTCAAAAACATTTGTTAAATGTAAAAGAAATAAAACATAGTTTAGGGATATCAAAATCCCCCAAACTTAAAATGTTACTTGTCTTCAAGTGAAACTTCAATCTTTAAAAACTAAAAATGTATGATATGTATATGAGCTTCTTTAGGAGTTACTAAAATTTAGATTTAGAAATATAGTAGTTCAATTTAGAAAAAATATTCAGTAAATGAAACCAACTTAAAGTTTAGAAATTTTTAATGTTAAGAAAGATGAAAATATGAGTTCC
>NW_018164578.1:680295-683901 GCF_001263595.1 Phalaenopsis equestris
ATCTCCACTTAAAAATTTTTATTAAGAATCAAACAAACAAATCCAATGAGAAATAGCAACTGAATCAACCTAAAAAATGTTTAAAATCTTTACTTTAAATAGATCAAATGTAGAACCAAATTTTGATTAGGCACTAATCCTCAAGCTTCTCCTCCCTCACTTTTTCTTCTTCTTCTTTTTTTCCTTTTCTTTTCTTTTTCCTTTTCTTTTCTTTTTCCTTTTTTAGGCAATGATTACTATATGTGGATAGGCCTTTAATAATTTTGAACTCTACTTTTCCTTTCCTAAAGCAAAGTCTTGATACAAAACTTTTACTTATAAATATAATAATAACTTTGAAATTTATTTTTAATAAAAGAAATTTAAGTATTAAAAATAAAAGTCTAAATTTCTAAAATTTTTAAAAATACAATGTTTCTTACTAAAGATAGTTACTTATATTAATCATTTTCTACAGTAAAAACTTTTAACTTAAAGTTTATCTTCATTACTCAAAATTTCAACTAAATTCTCTTACTCATTTCTAAAATCAAATTTTACTTCCCTAATATAACTTCATATACATGATCAATTTTTCTTTTGACCAATTTTTCTTTTCAAATTAAATTCACTTGTAGTTCATTTAAGAACAAATAAAATTCAAGTTTTGAAAATATTTTTCATACCCCCCAAACATAAATTTTTAGCAGATTAAAATGTTTAGCGACAATTATATTTATAAGCAAGAATGAAAATAAAAATAACTGCTAACAACAATTTTTATACCCTAATGATACAAGTATAAAACTAAAAATAGGAGTAAAATTAATTTTGATCAAATTTTATAATATTTTCATTTTAATTCAACATGTAGAGATTCAAAAGACTTCCAAACAGTAGGTATAAACATAAAAGCAAACTAATACACTAACTTGACTTCACAATCTCAACATAAAAACAAACTCACAAACATGATAAAAGAAAAATATAGGGTAGAAGTTTCTGAAATTTAATATTTAAGACCTAAGTTAGCAAGATTTTCATCTTTTCAAAAGACATAGAATTAAGTTAAGTTCTAAACTAACTAAATCACAAAACTCACAACAGTTACTACCTTAGAACTTTAAAACAAACTACTAACTAACACAAACATCACAATAATAATAAAATATAAAAGTCCAAAACACAATACATAGTACATATCATCACAAAGATGCAAATGTAGCAGTGCAAAACCACATAGTCCACAACATAAAAATAAACAACACATCACAAATCTCAAGTCCAAAGCATATAGTATAACACATATTACAAACATTAAAATCTCTCAATTCTACTCCTCATCTTCTGAATCATCGCCATACCACTTTTGTGCAGGCTCATAATCAAGATATCGAGGATATGGAGGAAATTGCACTCCTAGGTCACTCCTAATTAGGTTCTCCAGAGATGAGTGAAATTTCATTTCATAATCACTCTTTCTCCTACTATACCTATCAGTATGCTCTGCAAAATGCTCTAAATTTTGAACTTTATCAGCAATAAAAATAATATAATCCACCATCCTCTGCAATAATTGATCTTGGGTCTCAGTAAACTCACCTCTAGATGTAGAAGCACGTGAGGTATATGGTCTAGATGTAGAAGCAGTAGAGGTAGAAGCAGCAGACGTCTCCATTCTATAACTCCTAGAAAATCCTCCTCTCCAGCCAAAAATAGAATGCTCGGACTTCACATTCACCTTCGTGGTGGGCTTTAGAGGTAACAGATCTTCCTCCCAACTATCATATTTAACCCCAGCTTGCACACACCAAGAAAAGATCAAGGAAGTAAATCCCAGACCTGCAGTAGTAACAGTTGTGGTGTGGCAGAACTGATGATAGTCTGACAGATCAAAGCTCCAACATTGATAAGCTTTCCCACTTGAATATAATAGTTCAACGTCACTCTTTCTCCAGTTCTCTCTGGTGGTCACTTCACTGAGATGATTTGTTGGTAGCAGACGAGCAGAATAAAATAGTGTGAGGCCTTTGAAGGTGCACATAACAACTCAAAATTTAATCACAAACATCACAACTCCTCTCATTAGTATCTTCCAAAGTCCTCTTCCAACAGTCAAGTAAGACATAATCTCGTCTAACTCTGCTTCAGTCAAACTATAATTTGCATAAAAATATAACGTATCAGGTGTATAACGTATCAGGTGTATCAGGTGGCAGATGATAAAATAAATTGATTACTTCCGGTGAAAAAGGTATCAACTTTTTTCGAACCATAACTCTATTGTCTTCAGCCATAGGGAGGCTTGCATAGAACTCTCTAAAAATAGAAATAAACATCAGAATAAAGAAGCAACAGACTCGTTCCCACTATCAACGAACGATCAAATCCTCTACGTCTCCACCTGAATTCCTAAAACACCGCTTTTGAATCAGTTTCCATGATTGCAGCGCATCACTGTATCGATCCTGAGCCTTTGTCGGTGCTATTTCGGAGGTTTGTGAGGAGTTGCCCGTAAGAAGTTGTCGGTCACCGGAATCGAAATCCCGTCACCCGCTTCGGAAGGACGTTGAAGTATGAAATCAAACTGACCTCATATTTTTTATAGTTTAAAATGAAAGAGCACTGTACCACAAATCCTATATCTATCTTGAAGGGTAAACACAAGACCTGAGGATGAGGCTCGATCAAATAAACTAAGGAAAGTATGACGTCCGTTTGGTATGCGAAACCTTTGTATTTGCCGACAAGTTTCCCTATTTAATATAAAGGATTAAATAGGTTTATATTAAGCTCAGTTCGGACATGTTTCCTATAAGGGCAAGCCCCTATAGTTAATTACATCTTAAATGACCAAATCACCTAAGAAGACTCTCGATGATAATTTCAAAAGGTAGGACTTTTCAATGAAATCAGAGGTAGAGGTGTGAAAGGGGATTGGTTCAAATTTGGAACATTTTGTTATAGAGTCTAAAGAAGGAAGAACTAAGGGATGTCATGGATCCTAGAGGAGAACCTCGGTGACTTCCCAAGCTATCCTAATGTTTGGTTTAAATTTAGAGGAGAAAAATTTAAGTATTTCATCTTTCCAATTTTATTAGTTAGGGCTTACATTCGGGTGAAACGATCACACAAATAGTCAAGAAGATGTGAGGGTTTAGGTCGTGAAAAATGATAACCTCGGAATCTTAAGATGATTTAGGGCTTATATTGTATAGCAGGGCTATGCAAAGACCTAAAGATGATGTGAGGATTTACGTTGCATAAGCAAGCAACCTCGAAGTCCTATGGCTTTGTTGTTTAAGTCTAAGGAAGGAAGATTGGTTTAGCTGGGGATGCTGTTGAAGATGGTCGTGCTGCCCACCATGCTAGCTCCAAGCTCCTCGCCGCGATGAGTTTGAGTTTTCTAGTGTGTCAAGTTATAATGTCAAATCAGGTGGCCCTATGGTTGAAGTTCTTTAAATTTTATGGGGAGGGGGATATTAAAGTTGATTATAGCGACACCGGTTAGAATCCTACGGCTCCATCATTCCGGCACCACTATTTTCTATTGGATTCACTTAGTCCAAATGAACTTACTAAACTCAACTTAATGAGTTCCATAATTTCATTTAGACCGTGGGAAGC
>NW_018164578.1:684021-684918 GCF_001263595.1 Phalaenopsis equestris
GTATGTTGTGGCGGTGGATTTTATCTTGGTTGATTTTAGATTTGGTTTTGGGCCTTGGTTTTGGTTAACATGAAAGTTTATGTTGTTTTCATACATGTAGGTAAATGCAAGTATGAAAAGAAATAATGTAATCATAAAGCTTGTAAGGAAAAGGCACAAGAAAGACAGTACTATAAACTGTAAAAGCGCACCTGGCGAGTCTTCTCATTCCACCACCTGAAACTTAAAAATGCATGTGAGGGCATTTATGAAAAGCAGGAAAAGTAAAGTTCTAGTGGTTTTCCAAACTCTATGTTGTATTTTGGTGAGTCCTTAAAAGTTTAATTAAGGATGATTTCATTGAGCAAAGTAAATTAAGTTTAATAGACCTCTGAGGTATCCAACAAGTTAAAAGGAGGAAGTAGGTCCATGCCTCCCTCTCACCAACTAATGAAAATCCTCTAGTCCATTTAAACTTATTATGTTGCTTAATGGTTCATCCTATGAATACTTCTAATGCTCAGTGAACATTGATGTCTTAATTATCCCTAAGAAAGGGGTAATTATCATTTATCATTTAATTTGAAAATTATGTGACTTAGCCAAATTTTGGTCCTAATTGGGATTATAGTGTTTGAAAGACGTCTTAGTTTTAATTGATATTTATTTTTCTAATCCTCATTTAAATAAAACTTAATTTAGCCTAAGTCACTACTAAGCCCTTAAGAGATGAGTGTCTTATTTTGTTTTGAAGAGGTTAAGCTTTAAGTGGTCATGATTCATAATTTGGATTTTATTTGAAAATCAAAATAGGGGTATTAAATCGATTAATTATTCACTTCAAAAGTCATACCCTTAAGTCCAGGATCATTTAATTTTAATAAACTTCCAAATTTTAATAATTTAGAAATTTATTAA
>NW_018164578.1:684985-687369 GCF_001263595.1 Phalaenopsis equestris
GTTGCCCATTTCCCTCCTTAACTTAAGCCTAAATGTTAATTAAGGCTAAATTTTTAAAATTACACATTTGCCCTTAAGGCTCTAACACTTCATAATTTGTCAAATTCAATTCAAATGACTTTAGAATTTTTATTATACCTCATTCATGGGTCAATTAAGACATCAGAGGAGAAAATGTGGTTTTTCAGAATTTAATTTATTTTATATAATTATTTTCATGTAAAAAAAGGATTTTTCAAATAAAATTCCTAACTTGACCATGGTAAATTCTAATCCTTTGAAATTTTTACTACAAATAGACCTAGACCAAAGAAGTCTTTGGACCAAATTTCCTGATTTTTTGAATTCTTTGTGATTTATCAGAATTATTTTAACTTTTGGGGTATTTAATCAAAATAAAATATTTTAAATGAGGAAAATTAAGTTTTGTATTTTTGAAAAATCTTTCTAAAGTTAGAAAACCTAGAGGAGCAAATTTCATTTTTTTTTATTTTTCTTTAATTTATTGGAAATATTTTGGTGAAAATCGATTTTTAGCCCATAAGTAGTAAAAAAACTCATTTTTAGCCTTTAAAAAACTATTTTTGATTTTTGAAATTCAATATCTTTATTTAGAAAATCAGGAAAAATATTCTAATTGTTTTTAAGTGATTAGGAAGCAATTTAGAACATTTCCATGAATTTTATTATTGTTGTGTTTTTTATGAATTTTTAAATATTTTAAATATTTAAAATAGGCTAAAAATCAAGTTTTTATTTTAAATATTATTTTATTTTTTTAAAATATCCCTGATCATAGAGAACTCAAAAAACTAAGTTTCATAATTTCTTGAGTTGTATTTTGATTTTAAAAAAATCATTTATGTGTCAAAAGTGGTATTTATCTTTAAAAATCAACTTAAATTACTAAATGAACTAAAAATATTTTGAAATTTTTATAGTGAGTTCTCTGGATCATAAACCATAGTGGGGATAAAAAATCAAGTCATTTAAATGTTTATATTTTCCAAAATTAATTATTTTAGTGATTTAGTGTTTGTAAAATTTAAGTGCATTTTAAATGACTTGACCCATGAAATTATTTCCAAAAGCTTCTTTGGTCATGGTGGACCTTCCAAAACTTTCTTAGAGCTTTCTAATCAATATGCTAATTTCCATAATTATTTTAAGGAAATAATGTGCAAGATCTTGGAAAATATGGATCTCTGTGTAGGAACCTCCTCTGACTTTGGAAAAATCAGAGGATGTTCCTTTTGACAGAGGCTACAACATGCAAAAAATTCAAACCAAGGGGGTGTTTTTATTTTTCTATACAAAGTTATGGATTTTTGAAGTTTAGGGAGTTTGAATAAATAGAAAAAGCCCTATTTTTCAATTTAAACCGCTCATATTGACTAGATCCTAGGTAGCTCCGAAGGCATTCGTGGCGCACTCTGGTTGGACACTGCCGTCCACGTAGCTGCTGACTCGACCCGCTTTTTATACCCCAAACCGCTATCCGGCTCGATCTCCTCCATCCATTTGATACACACTTATTCAAATAGCTCCCCGTCATCGTCCCCGATAGAATGATCCTGTGACTGTCCACACTAAAACCCTAAGATCTCAGCCTAGACTCAACCAAATCACCTCGGGTTTGCTCCTATGGACTCGTCTAAGTGAGATGAACACATCCATACGGTAATCATGCAATTAAATTAAGCCCAATTAAATGGAGAATCAAAATAGGCTCGAGATGAGGTGAGGTTTTATACCTTTGCTCTGAGAAGTGAAGCTTCGATCAGAGGGTCTTGGCACGTTCCTTATGACCCAAAGAGGCTAGGGATTGAGTCTCTGGTCTTGGTTTGAGGCCTAAGTATGAAGTTGATCACGGATGGATTTGGGTGTTGGTCTAGAGCTATGGTAGAGGCTCTGTGGAAGGGGGATTTTATGGGGCTTTGGCTTCTTTCACTATTGTGAAGGTGTGGGTAGAGTTAATTTGAGTTTGGATGGATTGTGGAGGTGTATTGGGTTTTGTCATGGTTTCCGGCAAGGTTCCAAGCTCAAAATTGAGCTCCGACAATGGGACTTGGTGAGGGAAAATGGTTGGAATGCACTGAGGGGATCTTATGGAAGCTCTGTGTAAAGTTTGGAGATGCCTGACTAAGGAATTTCAGCACACCTCCCATGGTCGTGGAGGTGAGTTTTTATAAAAATGGCCATGGGAGTGGCTCTCAGGGCATAAGCTTGGGCTCATTGTAGTGCTTAGGTGGAGGGCAGAGGAGCTCCATCAATTAGTTAGGGTGAGGTGGCCTCTAGGTTTGATTTGGGTGAGTTGCCATGGGGGTGGCTCTTGGTTTTGAGCTTTTCCAGCCACTAGGCTCACCGGCCGGGCACGGGGAGAT